>NW_022986495.1:0-37011 GCF_902500255.1 Thalassophryne amazonica
GGAGAAGGAGGGAGAGAGACAGACCAGAGGGAGAGGAAGGAGGGAGAGAGACAGACAGAGACAGAAGGGAGAGAGACAGAGAGAAAAGGAGGGAGAGAGACAGACAGAGACAGACAGAGGGAGAGAGAAGAGGGACAGAGACAGACAGAGAGAGAAGGGAGACAGACAGACAGAGGGAGAGAGAAGGAGGGAGAGAGACAGACAGAGACAGAAGGGAGAGAGACAGAGAGAAAAGGAGGGAGAGAGACAGACAGAGACAGACAGAGGGAGAGAGAAGGAGGGACAGAGACAGACAGAGAGAGAAGGGAGACAGACAGACAGAGGGAGAGAGAAGGAGGGAGAGAGAAAGACAGAGACAGAAGGGAGAGAGACAGAGAGAAAAGGAGGGAGAGAGAGAGAGAGAGGGGAGAGAGAAGGAGGGAGAGAGACAGACAGAGGGAGAGAGAAGGAGGGACAGAGACAGACAGAGGGAGAGAGAAGGAGGGACAGAGACAGACAGAGGGAGAGAGAGACAGACAGAGGTAGAAGGAGGGACAGAGACAGAGGGAGAGAGAAGGAGGGAGACAGACAGAGGGAGAGAGAAGGAGGGACAGAGACAGACAGAGAGAGAAGGGAGAGAGACAGAGAGAAAAGGAGGGAGAGAGACAGACAGAGGGAGAGAGAAGGAGGGACAGAGACAGACAGAGAGAGAAGGGAGAGAGACAGAGAGAAAAGGAGGGAGAGAGACAGACAGAGGGAGAGAGAAGGAGGGAGAGAGACAGACAGAGAGAGAAGGGAGAGAGACAGAGAGAAAAGGAGGGGAGAGAGACAGACAGAGGGAGAGAGAAGGAGGGAGAGAGACAGACAGAGGGAGAGAGAGACAGAGACAGAAGGGAGAGAGACAGAGAGAAAAGGAGGGAGAGAGACAGACAGAGGGAGAGAGAAGGAGGGACAGAGACAGACAGAGAGAGAAGGGAGAGAGACAGAGAGAAAAGGAGGGAGAGAGACAGACAGAGGGAGAGAGAAGGAGGGACAGAGACAGACAGAGGGAGAGAGAGACAGACAGAGGGAGAGAGAAGGAGGGACAGAGACAGACAGAGGGAGAGAGAAGGAGGGAGAGAGACAGACAGAGACAGAAGGGAGAGAGACAGAGAGAAAAGGAGGGAGAGAGACAGACAGAGACAGACAGAGGGAGAGAGACAGACAGAGGGAGAGAGAAGGAGGGAGAGAGACAGACAGAGAGAGAAGGGAGAGAGACAGAGAGAAAAGGAGGGAGAGAGACAGACAGAGACAGACAGAGGGAGAGAGACAGACAGAGGGAGAGAGAAGGAGAGAGAGAGAAGGAGGGAGAGAGACAGAGAGAGAAGGAGGGAGAGAGACAGACAGAGACAGACAGAGGGAGAGAGACAGACAGAGGGAGAGAGAAGGAGGGAGAGAGACAGACAGAGAGAGAAGGGAGAGAGACAGAGAGAAAAGGAGGGAGAGAGACAGACAGAGACAGACAGAGGGAGAGAGACAGACAGAGGGAGAGAGAAGGAGAGAGAGAGAAGGAGGGAGAGAGACAGAGAGAGAAGGAGGGAGAGAGACAGACAGAGACAGACAGAGGGAGAGAGACAGACAGAGGGAGAGAGAAGGAGAGAGAGAGAAGGTGGGAGAGAGAAGGAGGGAGAGAGACAGACAGAGAGAGAAGGGAGACAGACAGAGAGAGAGAGAGACACTGTCACAGATCACATTCATTCCATGTCTATATGTACAAAGCAAAAATCAGTCAGCTGACATGCTGCTTAAATCAGTGCTGTTTTAAGCTGCATGTCAGTTGTACATGATCTGTGACATTTCACATCATGTACAAATTAACAGCCTGCTGCACACAGACATCTAGATCCAAATTCCCACAGACTCCCTTAAAATCATTTTTTTATTTGAATTTTAATGAAAAAATTAAAAATTTACTTTCATTGAAAGAAACACAAAGCAAAAGATGAAAAAATTAACATTCACTCACCTAGTTGTAAAGATTTCCAAATAATTCCACAACATCAAGGAAGCCCCCACACACACACATCGCGAGCATGCGCACGTGAGATCACCATCCAAGGGATTACAGGTCCACTAGTCCTCACACAGATGGACAGCCAGAGAACATGTTCAAGTTCCACTAGTCCTCAGGTCTGGATTGCAGCTCTGCCTTCAGCACATTAGATAGTGAGTCCATTATCTCCTGAAAATAGTGTCCTCTGAGTTTTTCCAATTTGAGACATACATCTGCATGTCCAGGCAGCCTGTAAAAAGAGAACGGTGGATTCAGTCCACGTCCATGATCACGGCAGCAGTAAATCAGCAACCTGTGACAAACATCACGACACTTTAACTTCCAAAATCTGACAGACTCTGAAAAGTTAAGAGTTTCAGGGTGAAGTGTGTCGTTCTCCTCTGTAACTCCGAGCATCTCTTTCAAAGAAAAACTCTGAAGCTTTGTTATCGGATGGAGCAGGTTCGTTTCATTCTGTTACTCAGCCATCGGGACATTTCTGTTTTCCTCATATGTACATCACATGCCGAGAAATGCAACCTGTTAACTCGCTCAGGGAGAGCAATAAGAAACATCAGAGACACTAATTATGAGCACATGTACGCGGAGAGACTTCCAATCATGAATACGTTGCTAACTGGGATGTTAAAAACGTGCAACATGTCCTTTAAAGTAATCAGAGCATGAGAAGGTGGTCAAAGGTCACACTGACCTGTGCTGGTGATCATCACAGAAGGAGGCCAGACGCTGAAATTCAGACTGGAAATACCTCTGAAAGACAAAACCGCACATTCAAATATTTTGAAAATTAAAGTGTGTTTCGTTTAGAATTTATGAGATGCTTTTCTCTTGTCATGGCAGATTTAGTACAATGATTTATTTTCATGATCTGATAAATCCAACACCACAAAGCCTCTCATCTCTCATAGATGTTGGTGTTTTATTTAAATCAACGTTTGCATAAAGAAATGTTGTTCATAACTAGCACTGCTAACGCTAACAGGCTAGCTGTGAAAGTGAAAGTGTGAGCAAAGCTGAGTGAGATATGGCTGCATTCAATTCATCTGCAGATGCAGAACATTCCAGGGATCTGCATCCACTGCTGTTTTTTGCACTGTGCAAGTTGGCGTAGTAACAATAGCAGGGTGTCATTTTCACGAGTCATTTTGTCTGTGGACAAGATAACTCAAAGGCTACGTTCAGACAGCAGGCCTTTATGACCAATTTGGATTTTTTTTGTGAAATCGGAGTTTTTTGTGAGGTCGTTCGCATTGCAATTAAATGCAACCTGTATGTGGTCTGCTGTGTGAACGGCTTAATGCCCCATACTGTCCCGCATGCCCAGAAGAGGGTACAACGACGTCAAATGCAGCGAGCATGCTCAGTGTTTGCGGAAGTAAACATGGATGGTAACAGTAGCGGTGGAGCGTATCTAGCGATTTTAAAGTTGTCCAGCCGGAGCCAGCACATTTATAACGTTATCCTTTTAAGGAGAAGATTGAAAAGGAAAAGAGCCAGGGTTTTGGCCCTGGCATTTTGTGGGGCAGTGGCATCAATGCCTATCCAGAGAAACATTTGGGTGCGAAGTCAAAGGCAGGAGTGGTGGGACTGTGATGTTAGCGGCTTTTCAGATATGGACGTCATTCATAATTTTCGAATGACAAGGGGGACTTTCACTTACCTATGTAAGCGCCTTTCTTTACCACTGTCACAGCAATATACACACCTCCGACAGCCCATATCAGTGAGCAACCACGTTGCGGCTGGACTGTACTGGGTGGCAACAGGTGCTTGCTACCACACAATTGCTAACCTCTTTGGCACCGCAAAGTCTACTGTCTGCTCCATAGTACACGACTTCTGCAGAGTAGTTCGTCATGTTGTCATGCCTGAGTACATAAAACTACCTCAGGGAGATGACCTGCGAGAGGTTCTTGAAGGTTTCAGGCCGTGGTGGGCACAGATACGCAAAAAATTGACTTCGATAACAGATAATCAGATAACTTAAAAGTTATCTTTGATAAAGATAAACCACCCAAAAATGGAAGTTACAGATAACCGATAATTTCCAATATTGACTCTGGTACACTTGCAACTACAGACAAGCTGAATTTGAGTTTAACACCACAATCACTTTGGAAGCATTAAAGGGATGACAGACCCAAACAATGAGTCAGCACTTCTGTCTTTAGTGTCCTGCCCCCTGCTGGAAGCTCCTGTTTACTACATGGCTTCCAGCACAGACGCAAGCTGAGGTGAACTATGAAGCTCACCTCTCTGCTCAATCACAATGATGCTGTGAGGCGGAGGTGGTCTTGGAAAATAAAGCTGACTTATGGTTTGGTGTATAACTAGAATAACTGTCAATTCTGTCATTTGTACAAAGTTAAGATATAACATATATCTTTTATTGTTGAATAATGCAATAATTCTGAAGTTTTGTAACAAACAGACAGATCACAAAGGATTCTGGGTAAATTGCACCGAGTTTCAGGTTAATCGCACGTCCTGCATCGTCTAGTATACATGGAGTAACGAGCTGCGTTTAACATCTCACGACCACCTCCTGATCGCCGATTGTATGGCCAGATGAAAATCAAACCTGTTTGATATTCTGGTCGGCCATTGTGAGGGTATCCCGCTGCTGAAGAGCTACAAGCGTCCAACCTCTCACACTGTGCCTGTGCAAACACCGCAGACCTGTCTTGTAATGTTTTTTTTTGTTGTTGTTTGTTTTTAAACTTTGATGTCTCCCATCAAGAGTTTTTGTAAATTAAGTTTGAAAAAAAGCTTCTGCATATGTTTTGCTTCTGGAAACAGGAGTCCGACATGTGGTTTTTGAACGTACGTGTGTGAGAACATAAATCGTGCGCTCTGAACTTTTACACCGTGTGGTTCTGTGGTACAGTTTGAGCTGGAACCGAGTACAGTGATTAAAAATATCACACAGTGTCTGCCCAGCTTCAGGACAAATACTGCCTGACTGACAAATACTGTGAAAACTTGCCAAAACAAAATTCCAGATAATCTGTGTTTGCTACATTTAAGATGCATGGAATTTAACAAACGCAAATACCAATAATGTCTATAAACCCAGAGAATATATAGTTTTAGGCACTAGAGTTTAATGCTGTTGTCTGTGGAGCCTGAACAGAGTGTCTGAAATGCATTTGTCCTGTCGTGAACGTACTGAGATTACCCTATCCTACCCATAATGCACCTGGACACAGCATGTGCTCACTAAAACCTTAAAAATTAGTGCATTACTTTAAAACTAAAACATATATCTGATATTTTCACTTTGTAAAACTTCAGAGGTGACAGTAATTTTAAATAACTTGTTGGAAATTAGTTTGGCTTAAATTTGAACCATAAGTTAAAAATGTATGCCTCTGGATGACTTGGGTGATATTGCCTGCGTATCAGTATGGTATTAAAGGAAATAATTTTTTTTTTGTGTGTGTGATCAGTTCTCCTTTGCCTGCAGAGGACAGAACTATACATCTGCTATGTGACTTTTAACAGGTAGGTGCTCAACTGATTTAAAAAATGTTTGTAGTTTACTACATTAACAGTCTAAAAATTATCCAACGAAAATTTATCGGAAGATAATTAGTCCGATAATGGTTTTTAAAGTCTACACATTGGCAGAGAGAGGAGAACTTTTTCCACCGGTGAGTGTTCAATATACTAGTAATAGTGATGTGAGAATCCATAATTATCATATTAGGATTTCTTCTTTCACTGGATATTGAGTTTAAAATGTGCCAACATTTCAAAACCATCACTGTTCCTTCATCAGAGCTTTTAAAGGTTGGACTGTGTCACATGACTACACAGAAGTAAACAATCAGACTTTTTAGTCATTTGTGACACTCCAGCCTTTTACCAGCGCTGATAAAGGAACAGTGATGGTTTCGAAACATTTAAACTCAATATCCAGTGAAAGAAGATAAATACTATTATGATAATGTGGGAATCTTCCATCAGTGTTTCTTGGATATAATATCGCCTAACATTACTTTCTTTTCATTTTTTTTTTTTTTTTATCTTTAAGGACAGATAATGGGTGTTCTGGTGCCCATCCTGCTGCTTGGTGACCCTGCTTGTCCCCTCTGAAGCTGGCTGTTAAAAGGACATTCAGACACAGGAACACTGACAGCTGAACAGAGGTGCTTCACTGAGCGCCGTGGAGTCTGCTTTCAGCCAGCTTAAGGGCTGGTGGTGGTGCCTTGGTAAACGCCTGGATGTGAACACCGCCATCGTCCCCACCATCACAAGTGCATGTTGCACACTCCACAGCGTGTGTGAAATGCACGGTGAGGCCTACGAAGAAGCAGGTGGCGCTGTTCCTGGTGTTGAGAGAATGTGGCTGAAGGAGATGTGCAACTGACAAGAAGCTCTTACTCAGCTTTTCAACAGTCAACACTGGATCTTTGACCTATTTTTGTGTGTTCCTGTCCTTATTCATGCAACTGAGATAAACTTAAGATATTACAAAATAAATTGTTCCAAACTGTTATTTGTTTTCTTTTTATTTACCAGAAAACACTTTTTATCTGTATGTAACACTGCAGACAAACTGCATACAGCAGGGGTGACCGAACGTGGGCACCCCTGCTGTACAGGAAACGGTTTGTGGTGCAATACAAAACTTCTTTCTCAGTGTATTAGCAGGAAGTACTACACTGTTATACTGTACTTTGAAACCAACTTCTCAAACATTAAAGTCTTCAAGTTGTCATCATTCTCTTATTCAAGTAAAGTATTTCAATAAGTCAAAACATGCTTAGCAATTACTGAAACATTTAAACCTCAACATTGTGTAAAACTGCATCATCCAGTGCACATTTGAAAACTGTTCAGAAGGGTTTAGATTAATCTTCATCTTGAGATTGAAGTGTTGGAGGATGATCCTGCCTAATAAATCATGCGATCTTGAGAATTTGCCTGGAAAACCAGCTGACTTAAATCTTGGAAAAAGGACAGAGGCTGGGTGGAGGAAGGGGCTGAAGCCACAGGAAACAGCGTGGAATGATGAGACGGGGCTGTAAATGTGAGATGGCTGATAACAGTGTGGCTGTGGGGGGGCGTTGGATCTCTGCATTAACTGCATAAGCACGGTGCACATTTTACGATCACGCTCATGTTGAGCTGTTTACATCTTCAACAGAACGTCAGCGACTTCATTTTTTTAAGGCACAACTAATCTTGTCAGCAAAAACCTCCAGTGTCGTCTCCATCTTTGATTTCCTTTTTCTGTTCTGGCAGATGTAGCTGTTAAAAGGAAACGAAGAGATAAAGCTTGTACCACGGCATATTTTAATTTGTTGTTTTTTGTTAAGTTAGAAAAGTGAGGTAACAGCAACAGCATCAAATAGTTATTTTACAGTAACATTATCAGTAGATACAGGCTCAGCTTTCAGTGTAAGTAGAACCCTAATTTATGAAACAATCCTATAAACAAAACATAATCATCTTCCACCGTGTGGTTGTGGAGAGGCTCTGCTGCATCCAGATGTGGCACTTTGGGCTGAACTTTCCTCTGAGGCACAAGTTGGTTGTGACACGTGTCCCATCACCTGTGTGCACAACATAATATGCAGTTCAAACATCGATTTTCATGTCATATATTAAGTTCAGTCATAGGGGCCTATAAGCCTAAAACCCACCTGTATGACTGGCGCTGTTAGCGGGGCTGGCTGGGCGAGCTGCCTGGTACCAGGACTCTCTCCTCAGTTTCCTCTTCAGTAAAGCAGCTATCCAGCAGTTTTGTCAGCTGAACACTGGGCTCGTCTCCCAAAATGCTGTCCAGCTCTTTGTAAATGGACAGGTGGCACGTCCGCCATTGTTTTTTTTTGTTAGCATCTTTAGCTTCCTTGTATTTAGCCCGGAGGCTTTTTATTTTCCTCTGGCGCTTGAAGCCAGGACTGTCTGTACTGCATTCGTACATTTCACTGGAAATATTTTCAAACAATGCCCGGTTTCAATAAGATCCCTCCAGTATGACCTGAACAGAGTTGTCCCCTCAATATTAATCAAGTCTAAAACCTCACTTTCCTCCACTGACCGTCTCTGCATCGTCGTCTGCCATGGATTGGATTTGAAAAATCCCATCTGTGCTGTTCAGAATGTCATGAAAAGATCAGATACAGGTCCACATAGGGCCAAAAAATTGGATTTGCGCCATTTTCAGTCTGCTGTCTGAATGTAGCCAAAAACATCTGCTTGGAGTTTCTTCAAACTTGGTGGGAATATTACCCTGCTGGATATCGAGCAGTGATTAGATTTTAGAGTAGTTTGGTTCAATGTTAAATGTCAAAGAAACCATGATCTCAAAAAACTATTTTTTTATATATATTTCAACAACCAAAAAGCCTAGATGGACAATCTAAACATATTGATCAACAAAATATTTGTGATTGAATGTTATGATGACTTCATGATGAAGTCCTAGAGTCAGAGTCACCATGCAGACAGATGTGTATCAACACATATATGGCAGTATGTAGACCGTGCAGGGTATGTACAGTGCCCTCCAAAACTACTGGAACACTTGGTCCTTCATACATTTTAATAAAATGCATAAAAATTTCTAAATGATCTTCCTTAAAGTCAAACTCAAAGCAAATCTCTACAAGTTGATATAAATAAAAAATGTATATTAAAGTCAAGCTGATGGGCTGCACAAGTAATGGAACGCTTTGCTATAACACCTCTAAATAATCAGTTTATTGCCAGCTTTCTTTAGACAAGTCAGGGGATGGATACATCAACATTTCCAAGTCACTGAATATGTCTTGGAATTTATTTGTCAGCATCAATTAATAGTCTCTGGTCCCCTCCTGGTGTAATGATGAGGCATTTAGCAGGCTGACATCTTTAAATAGGTGGCTGGCACAGTTTTGTAGATAGCAAGGCTTTAGTTTATTCATAACTGGCCTTGTTATGGGGCCGCCGTGGTTTGTTGATGCCAGATGGCCTTCGCCCTACTGGGGAAGGCGCCGCCATCTTGTCTGTGAACATAGATAGAGCTCTACGGGGAGGGTAACATTAGGATTTTACAGCAGGCCACTGAGCAGGTGAGTAGTGACCCTGCAAGGCTTATGACAAATGTGGGTGTGGAATCCATTAGCTTAGTAGGGACATTAGGGCAAGAATCCACTATGGTGATAGTGCAGTTTATGTGCAAGGAAGGGAAATTCATCAAGTTGAGACTGTCGCCTGTTTCCATAGACATGTCCATAAAATCATTGGGGGATATGCTTTGCAAACTTTAATACCCATTACTACATTGGATGATGTTGAAATTGAGGATGGCCCATTGGCTGTTCCAGCAATATCAATATTTTGTGTCTGCTAGCGACAACCTGCGTGGAATGTCTCAAACCCTAAACCTACGTCCAGGCATCTTATATACACTACTCTGGAACCAACCCTAAACCCAACAGTCAGAAGAATAAAAATCAGCCGTATTACTTTGTCACTGTATATAGGCCCCCTGGCCCATATTCTGAATTCTTACATGAATTTGGTGAATTAATCTCTAACTTGTCAATGAGCGCAAATAACATTCTGATTATTGGTGACTTCAACATTTCATATAAATAAGCCTTGTGATCCCCTCTGCAAATCATTTATGGAAATTGGGATTCGGGATTCGACGCACGTTAGCGGAAATACCTGGGTATGGTTCTCGCACGTGGTATTGCTGTCAGAATATTGACAATATGACATCATACCTCTTACATCAGTGGTCTCTGATCACTCACTACTACGTTTATAGTTTCGCTGCCGTGTTTTACTGGAACAACAACCTTATCACTGCAGCGATGCATCAACTCCTCAACTAAGACTGAACTAGAAGCTAGACTGCCTGACAAATACCCAGTCAGTAGACAGACTGTAGATAGTTTAAACTCAGTGCTGAAAACTACACTCGACCATGATTGCACCACCTGTGTTGGAACCGCGCTCCCCCAAATCACAGTCACCTTGGTTCAATGATTATCTGCGTGACCTCAAGCATAAAGCAAGAGGTCTAGAACGGAAAATGGCGTCGTTCAAAATTAGAAGTATTTCACCTTGTGTGGCGTGATGCTATCTTGGACTATAAGCATGCATTATTGGCTACAAAGCGGACTTACTACTCTGATTTGATCAACAAAAAACAAGCATAACTCAAAGTTCTTGTTCAACACGGTGGCAACCACTTATTCATGGACAACCACCTGTAGTGCGCTCTCCTTTTACAGCACAAGATTTCCTGGATTACTTTGAGAAGAAAATAGATAACATTAGGTTAAACATATCCCAGCATGCCTTAATCCAGCCACTACACCCTGCTATTGAGGTGGGCGCCATTACTGAGGTATTACCTAGATTTACAGAATTTGACAGTATCTCTCTAGACATGCTGATGAAACTCGTAGCTGTCAACAAAAAGCACAACCTGTTTATTTGATCTTATACCAAGAAACTGTTTAAGGACCTGTGGCCCACTCTTGGGCCGACTGTGCTGGAAATTATTAATCTTTCTTTAACTTCTGGATCTGTTCCTAAATGTTTCAAATCTGCAGTGATTAAACATTACTTAAGAAACCTAATCTTGACCCTAGTGTATTGACAAACTATCGGCTGATATCAAATCTATCATTTTGCCTCTAAATTCTGGAAAAAGTAGTGTCACGGCAGCTCGTAGACTATCTTACTGAGAATAATCTCTTTGAGCCACTGCAGTCTGCTTTTTGAAATATCATTCCACAGAAACGGCTCTCACTAAAGTGGTGAATGATCTTCTGCTTACAATGGATTCAGACACCACTACGGTTCTGATGCTGTTAGATCTCAGTGCTGCGTTTGATACAGTGGATCATCATATTCTACTTGATAGGCTGGAAAATCATTTTGGGATACTGGGAGTGCCCTTGCATGGCTGACGTCATACTTGACCAGTCGTTCTCACTGTGTTTTGTACATTAACACTACCTCTAACCTTAGTGACATGAAATTTGGGGCTCCTCAGGGGTCTGTCTTAGGCCCCCTGCTTTTCTCCCTAGAAACATCCTATTTTTAAATCTGAAAAGACTGAAATGATGGTTCTTGGTCCAGTGAGACATCGGCATCAATTCGACCAGTTAACACTCAGCCTAGGCTCGTGTGTCCTACATCACACTGACAAAGTGAGGAACCTTGGGGTAATTTTTGATCCTTCATTGTCCTTTGACCTTCATATTAGAAATATTACTAGGACTGCTTTCTTCCACCTGCGAAATATAGCGAAGATTTGTCCCATCCTGTCTATGGCTGATGCTGAGACCCTGATCCATGCGTTCATCTCTTGTTCTACGTTCTGGTTTACCGCAGTCTAGCATTAGGGCTCCCAAATTGGTTCAAAATGTTGCAGCCAGACTTTTGACACGAAGCAGAAAGTTTGACCACATTACACCCATTTTGGCGTCTCTTCACTGGCTTCCTGTCCCAGTGAGATCAGATTTTAAGGTTCTCCTACTAACCTATAAAATTATTCATGGACTGGCACCTTCCTACCTAGCTGACCTAATTAAACCTTACGTACCGGCCCGGGCTTTACGTTCTCATGGTGCAGGACTACTTTGTGTCCCTAGGGTGAATAAGAAGTCTGTGAGTCACAGAGCTTTCTCTTATCGTGCCCCTGTTCTGTGGAATGATCTCCCTGTGTCAATAAAACAGTCAGATTCCGTGGAGACTTTCAAGTCCAGACTTAAGATGCACTTATTTTCCTTTCATATGGCTAGCATACTGGTACAATTTGTTTTACGCATTTTACTCTTATTTCAAGTTATTTGTAATGGGAGCGTGCCGTGGCCTCAACTTCACCTAAATTCTGGGTCTTTTAGTGAAGCTTAGGGCTAGCGGCCGGCGATCACCTTAGTATTTCTTCTGTTTTTCTTGTTGATTAATGCTGACAAATTATACAGTATTTTTTGTCTTTCTGATGCCTGATTCTGTTTTTTCTCTGTTTAAGGTGCAGCTCCATCAGAGATGGGAGTTGTGTTTGTGTTGGCGATCCTCCTGTCCTGTGCACCAACAGCATTTCTTGTATATTCGTCTGTGAATTGTTCTGTAATTTATGTTTGTATCATGGCCCAAGCAGAGGGTGACCCCTTTGAGTCTGGTCTGCTTGAGGTTTCTTCCTCAGAGGGAGTTTTCCTTACTACTGTTGCTCTGGGGTGGTAAGGTTAGACCTTACCTGTGTGAAGTGCTTTGAGGCAACTCTGTTGTGATTTGGCGCTATATAAAGGAAATAAACTGAAATTGAAATGAAAATTGTGGATGCATCTGTGATTTCGGCAATGCATTCAGGATTCATTGCACATTCGTGGAAATACCCGGATTTGGTTCTCACACGTGGTATTGCTGTCACAAATATTGACATCATGCCTCTTACATCAGTGGTGTCTGATCACTCACTTATTAGGTTTACAGTTACGCTGCCGTGTTTAGTGGAACAACCTTATTTATCACTATGGCGATGCATCAACTCCTCAACTAAGACTGAACTCGAAGCTAGACTGCCTGATGTCTTAGCTTCACATTTGACAAATACCCAGTCAGTAGACTGACTTGTGGATAGTTTAAACTCAGTGCTCAAAACTACACTCAACATGATTGCGCCACCTTTATTAAAGCCACCTCCCCCCCCCCAAAACACAGTCACCTTGGTTCAATGATTACTTGCGTGATCTCAAGCATAAGGCTAGAGGTCTAGAATGAAAATGGCATAGTTCAAAATTAGAAGTATTTCACCTTGCGTGGTGTGATGCTATCTTAGACTATAAACATGCATTATTGGCTACAAAGCGGACTTACTACTCTGATTTGATCAACAAAAAGAAGCATAACTCAAAGTTCTTGTTCAACACGGTGGCAACACTTATTCATGGACAACCACCTGTAGTTCGCTCTCCTTTTACAGCACAAGATTTCTTGGATTACTTCAAGAAGAAAATAGATGAAATTGGGTTAAACATACCCCAGCATGCCTTAACTCAGGCACTATCAATCAATCAATCAATCAACTTTTTTCTTATATAGCGCCAAATCACAACAAACAGTTGCCCCAAGGCGCTCCACATTGCAAGGCAAGGCCATACAATAATTATGAAAAACCCCAACGGTCAAAACGACCCCCTATGAGCAAGCACTTGGCCACAGTGGGAAGGAAAAAACTCCCTTTTAACAGGAAGAAACCTCCAGCAGAACAGGCTCAGGGAGGGGCAGTCTTCTGCTGAGACTGGTTGGGTTGAGGGAAAGAACCAGGAAAAAGAGATCGATCACTAATGATTAAATGCAGAGTGATGCATACGGAGCAAAAAGAGAAAGAAACAGTGCATCATGGGAACCCCCCCACAGCCTACGTCTAAAGCAACATAACCAAGGGATGGTCCAGGGTCACCCGATCCAGCCCTAACTATAAGCCTTAGCGAAAAGGAAAGTTTTAAGCCTAATCTTAAAAGTAGAGAGGGTATCTGTCTCCCTGATCTGAATTGGGAGCTGGTTCCACAGGAGAGGAGCCTGAAAGCTGAAGGCTCTGCCTCCCAATCTACTCTTACAAACCCTAGGAACTACAAGTAAGCCCGCAGTCTGAGAGCGAAGCGCTCTAATGGGGTAATATGGTACTACGAGGTCCCTAAGATAAGATGGGACCTGATATTCAAAACCTTATAAGTAAGAAGAAGAATTTTAAATTCTATTCTAGCATTAACAGGAAGCCAATGAAGGGAGGCCAACATGGGTGAGATATGCTCTCTCCTGCTAGTCCCCGTCAGTACTCTAGCTGCAGCATTCTGAACCAACTGAAGGCTTTTTTAGGGAACTTTTAGGACAACCTGATAATAATGAATTACAATAGTCCAGCCTAGAGGAAATAAATGCATGAATTAGTTTTTCAGCATCACTCTGAGACAAGACCTTTCTGATTTTAGAGATATTGCGTAAATGCAAAAAGGCAGTCCTACATATTTGTTTAATATGCGCTTTGAATGACATATCCTGATCAAAAATAACTCCAAGATTTCTCACAGTATTACTAGAGATCAGGGAAATGCCATCCAGAGTAACGATCTGGTTAGACACCATGCTTCTAAGATTTGTGGGGCCAAGTACAATAACTTCAGTTTTATCTGAGTTTAAAAGCAGGAAATTAGAGGTCATCCATGTCTTTATGTCTGTAAGACAATCCTGCAGTTTAGCTAATTGGTGTGTATCCTCTGGCTTCATGGATAGATAAAGCTGGGTATCATCTGCGTAACAATGAAAATTTAAGCAATACCGTCTAATAATACTGCCCAAGGGAAGCATGTATAAAGTGAATAAAATTGGTCCTAGCACAGAACCTTGTGGAACTCCATAATTAACTTTAGTCTGTGAAGAAGATTCCCCATTTACATGAACAAACTGTAATCTATTAGACAAATATGATTCAAACCACCGCAGCGCAGTGCCTTTAATACCTATGGCATGCTCTAATCTCTGTAATAAAATTTTATGGTCAACAGTATCAAAAGCAGCACTGAGGTCCAACAGAACAAGCACAGAGATAAGTCCACTGTCCGAAGCCATAAGAAGATCATTTGTAACCTTCACTAATGCTGTTTCTGTACTATGATGAATTCTAAAACCTGACTGAAACTCTTCAAATAGACCATTCCTCTGCAGGTGATCAGTTAGCTGTTTTACAACTACCCTCTCAAAAATCTTTGAGAGAAAAGGAAGGTTGGAGATTGGCCTATAATTAGCTAAGATAGCTGGGTCAAGTGATGGCTTTTTAAGTAATGGTTTAATTACTGCCACCTTAAAGGCCTGTGGTACATAACCAACTAACAAAGATAGATTGATCATATTTAAGATTGAAGCATTAAATAATGGTAGGACTTCCTTGAGCAGCCTGGCAGGAATGGGGTCTAATAAGCATGTTGATGGTTTGGATGAAGTAACTAATGAAAATAACTCAGACAGAACAATCGGAGAGAAAGAGTCTAACCAAATACAGGCATCACTGAAAGCAGCCAAAGATAACGATACATCTTTGGGATGGTTATGAGTAATTTTTTCTCTAATAGTCAAAATTTGTTAGCAAAGAAAGTCATGAAGTCATTACTAGTTAAAGTTAATGGAATACTCAGCTCAATAGAGCTCTGACTCTTTGTCAGCCTGGCTACAGTGCTGAAAAGAAACCTGGGGTTGTTCTTATTTTCTTCAATAGTGATGAGTAGAAAGATGTCCTAGCTTCACGAAGGGCTTTCTTATAGAGCAACAAACTCTTTTTCCAGGCTAAGTGAAGATCTTCTAAATTAGTGAGACGCCATTTCCTCTCCAACTTACGGGTTATCTGCTTTAAGCTACGAGTTTGTGAGTTATACCACGGAGTCAGACACTTCTGATTTAAAGCTCTCTTTTTCAGAGGAGCTATAGCATCCAAAGTTGTCTTCAATGAGGATGTAAAACTATTGACAAGATACTCTAACTCCCTTACAGAGTTTAGGTAGCTACTCTGCTCTATGTTGGTATATGACATTAGAGAACATAAAGAAGGAATCATATCCTTAAACCTAGTTACAGCGCTTTCTGAAAGACTTCTAGTGTAATGAAACTTATTCCCCACTGCAGGGTAGTCCATCAGGGTAATGTAAATGTTATTAAGAAATGATCAGACAGAAGGGAGTTTTCAGGGAATACTGTTAAATCTTCTATTTCCATACCATAAGTCAGAACAAGATCTAAAATATGATTAAAGTGGTGTGTGGACTCATTTACTTTTTGAGCAAAGCCGATAGAGTCTAATAATAGATTAAATGCAGTGTTGAGGCTGTCATTCTCAGCATCTGTGTGGATGTTAAAATCGCCCACTATAATTATCTTATCTGAGCTAAGCACTAAGTCAGACAAAAGGTCTGAAAATTCACAGAGAAACTCACAGTAACGACCAGGTGGACGATAGATAATAACAAATAAAACTGGTTTTTGGGACTTCCAATTTGGATGGACAAGACTAAGAGACAAGCTTTCAAATGAATTAAAGCTCTGTCTAGGTTTTTGATTAATTAATAAGCTGGAATGGAAGATTGCTGCTAATCCTCCGCCCCGGCCCGTGCTACGAGCATTCTGACAGTTAGTGTGACTCGGGGGTGTTGACTCATTTAAACTAACATATTCATCCTGCTGTAACCAAGTTTCTGTTAGGCAGAATAAATCAATACATTGATCAATTATTATATCATTTACCAACAGGGACTTAGAAGAAAGAGACCTAATGTTTAATAGACCACATTTAACTGTTTTAGTCTGTGGTGCAGTTGAAGGTGCTATATTATTTTTTCTTTTTGAATTTTTATGCTTAAATAGATTTTTGCTAGTTATTGGTGGTCTGGGAGCAGGCACTGTCTCTACGGGGATGGGGTAATGAGGGGATGGCAGGGGGAGAGAAGCTGCAGAGAGGTGTATAAGACCACAGCTCTGCCTCCTGGTCCCAACGCTAGACAGTCACAGTTTGGAGGATCCCAAAAAATTGGCCAGATTTCTAGAAATGAGAGCTGCTCCCTCTAAAGTGGGATGGATGCCGTCTCTCCTAACAAGACCAGGTTTTCCCCAGAAGCTTTGCCAATTATCAATGAAGCCCACCTCATTTTTTGGACACCACTCAGACAGCCAGCAATTCAAGGAGAACATGCGGCTAAACATGTCACTCCCGGTCTGATTGGGGAGGGGCCCAGAGAAAACTACAGAGTCCGACATTGTTTTTGCAAAGTTACACACCGATTCAATGTTAATTTTAGTGACCTCCGATTGGCGTAACCGAGTGTCATTACTGCCGACGTGAATTACAATCTTACCAAATTTACGCTTAGCCTTAGCCAGCAATTTCAAATGTCCTTCGATGTCGCCTGCTCTGGCCCCCGGAAGACAATTGACAATGGTTGCTGGTGTCGCTAACTTCACATTTCTCAAAACAGAGTCGCCAATAACCAGAGTTTGATCCTCGGCGAGTGTATCGTCGAGTGGGGAAAAACGGGTTAGAGATGTGAACGGGTTGACGGTGTACACGGGGCTTCTGTTTAGGGCTACGCTTCCTCCTCACAGTCACCCAGTCAGCCTGCCTTCCCGACTGCTCGGGATCTGCCAGGGGGGAACTAACGGCGGCTAAGCTACCTTGGTCCGCACCGACTACAGGGGCCTGGCTAGCTGTAGAATTTTCCACGGTGCGGAGCCGAGCCTCCAATTCGCCCAGCCTGGCCTCCAAAGCTACGAATAAGCTGCACTTATTACAAGTACCGTTACTGCTAAAAGAGGCCGAGGAATAACTAAACATTTCACACCCAGAGCAGAAAAGTACGGGAGAGACAGGAGAAGCCGCCATGCTAAAACGGCTAAGAGCTAGTAGCTACGCTAAGCTAGCGGATTCCCAAACAGGGAATCCGACACTAGACAGGCTGTGGAGCAGCACAGGCAACGCACGACAACAGTGCTAAAACAAAATAAAAATCCACTAGACAGGCTGTGGAGCAGCACAGGTAACGCACGACAACAGTGCTAAAAAATAAAATAAAAATAAAAATCCACTGGACAGGCTGTGGAGCAGCACAGGCAACGCACGACAACAGTGCTAAAAAAAAAAAAATAAAAAAATAAAATAAAAATCCACTGGACAGGCTGTGGAGCAGCACAGGTAACGCACGACAACAGTGCTAAAAAAAAAAAATAAAAAAAATAAAATAAAAATCCACTGGACAGGCTGTGGAGCAGCACAGGTAACACACGACAACAGTGGTAAAAAAAAAAAAAATAAAAAAAAAAAATAAAAATCCACTGGACAGGCTGTGGAGCAGCACAGGTAACACACGACAACAGTGGTAAAAATAAAATAAAAATCCACTGGACAGGCTGTGGAGCAGCACAGGTAACGCACGACAACAGTGGTAAAAAATAAAATAAAAATCCACTGGACAGGCTGTGGAGCAGCACAGGTAACACACGACAACAGTGGTAAAAAATAAAATAAAAATCCACTGGACAGGCTGTGGAGCAGCACAGGTAAACACACGACAACAGTGGTAAAAAAACAAAATAAAAATCCACTGAACAGGCTGTGGAGCAGCACAGGTAACGCACGACAACAGTGGTAAAAAATAAAATAAAAATCCACTGGACAGGCTGTGGAGCAGCACAGGTAACACACGACAACAGTGGTAAAAATAAAATAAAATCCACTGAACAGGCTGTGGAGCAGCACAGGTAACGCACGACAACAGTGGTAAAAATAAAATAAAAATCCACTGGACAGGCTGTGGAGCAGCACAGGTAACACACGACAACAGTGGTAAAAAATAAAATAAAAATCCACTGGACAGGCTGTGGAGCAGCACAGGTAACACACGACAACAGTGGTAAAAAAACAAAATAAAAATCCACTGGACAGGCTGTGGAGCAGCACAGGTAACGCACGACAACAGTGGTAAAAAATAAAATAAAAATCCACTGGACAGGCTGTGGAGCAGCACAGGTAACACACGACAACAGTGGTAAAAAATAAAATAAAAATCCACTGGACAGGCTGTGGAGCAGCACAGGTAACACACGACAACAGTGGTAAAAAATAAAATAAAATCCACTGGACAGGCTGTGGAGCAGCACAGGTAACGCACGACAACAGTGCTAAAAAAAAAAAATAAAAAAAATAAAATAAAAATCCACTGGACAGGCTGTGGAGCAGCACAGGTAACACACGACAACAGTGGTAAAAAACAAAATAAAAATCCACTGGACAGGCTGTGGAGCAGCACAGGTAACGCACGACAACAGTGGTAAAAAATAAAATAAAAATCCACTGGACAGGCTGTGGAGCAGCACAGGTAACGCACGACAACAGTGCTAAAAAAAAAAAATAAAATAAATAAAATAAAAATCCACTGGACAGGCTGTGGAGCAGCACAGGTAACACACGACAACAGTGGTAAAAAAAAATAAATAAAAAAATAAAATAAAAATCCACTGGACAGGCTGTGGAGCAGCACAGGTAACACACGACAACAGTGGTAAAAAATAAAATAAAAATCCACTGGACAGGCTGTGGAGCAGCACAGGTAACACACGACAACAGTGGTAAAAAAAAAATAAAAATCCACTGGACAGGCTGTGGAGCAGCACAGGTAACACACGACAACAGTGGTAAAAAAACAAAATAAAATCCACTGGACAGGCTGTGGAGCAGCACAGGTAACGCACGACAACAGTGGTAAAAAATAAAATAAAAATCCACTGGACAGGCTGTGGAGCAGCACAGGTAACACACGACAACAGTGGTAAAAAATAAAATAAAAATCCACTGGACAGGCTGTGGAGCAGCACAGGTAACACACGACAACAGTGCTAAAAAATAAAATAAAAACCCCTGCTATTGAGGTGGGCGCCACTACTGAGGTATTACCTAGATTTATCTTGAATGAATAATCTTCTGCTTGCAATGGATTTGGACACCACTATGGTTCTGGAGCCGTTACATCTCAGTGCTGCGTTTGATACCGTGGATCATCATATTCTACTTGACAGGCTGGAGAATCATTTTTGGATTACCGGGAATGCCCTTGCATGGTTGATAACATATCTGACCAGTTGTGCTCACTGTGTTTTGTACAGTAACACTACCTCTAACCGTAGTGACATGAAATTTGGGGTTCCATAGGGGTCCGTCTTAGGCCCCCTGCTTTTCTCCCTTTATATAGCACCCCTTGGGCACATATTGCAGTGTTTTGGGATTACCTTTCACTGCTATGCTGATGATCCTCCGCTATACATGCCAATAACTGCTGGTAATCATATCCACATAAAATCCTCCGAGGATTGCCTTGCATCAGTGAAAATTTCCTACGTTTAAACTCACTCACTCATTACTCATCTTCAACCGCTCTTCCGGGTTCAGGTCGCGGGGGCAACAGCTCCAGCAGGGGACCCCAGACTTACCTTTCCCATGCCACATTATCCACCTCTGACTAGGGGATCCTGAGGTGTTCCCAGGCTAGAGTGGAAATAAAATCTCTCCACCTAGTCCTGGGTCTTCCCCGGGGTCTCCTTCCAGATGGACGTGCCTCAAACACCTCCCTTGGGAGGCGCCCAGGAGGCATCCTTACCAGATGCCTGAACCACCTCAGCTGGCTGCTTTCAATGCGAAGGAGTAGCGACTCTACTCCGAGCCTCCCACGGATGACTGAACTTCTCATCCTATCTCTAAGGGAGACACCAGCCACCCTCCTGAGGAAGCCCATTTTGGCTGCTTGTTCCCGCGATCTCGTTCTTTCGGTCATGACCCAACACTCATGACCATAGGTGAGAGTAGGAACAAAGACTGACCAGTAGATCAAGAGCTTCGCCTTTTGGGTCAGCTCCCTTTTCGTCACAACAGTACGGTAGAGTGAATGCAATATCGCCCCTGCTGCGCAGATTTTCCGGCCAATCTCATGCTCCATCGTCCCCTCACTCGTGAACAAGACCCTGAGGTACTTGAACTCCTTCACTTGGGGCAAGGCCGTATTCCCTACCCAAAGTAGGCAATCTATCGATTTCCTGCTGAGAAGCATGGCCTCAGATTTAGAGGTGCTGATCCTCATCCCAGCCGCTTCACACTCAGCTGCGAACCGATCTAGTGAGTCTTGGAGGTCACCGGCCAATGAAGCCAACAGGACCACATCATCTGCAAAAAGCAGTGATGAGACCCTGAACCCACCAAACCGCAAACCCTCCTCTCCCCAACTACACCTTGATATCCTTTCCACGAATATCACAAACAGGATTGGTGACAAGGCGCAGCACTAGTGGAGGCCAACATCCACCAGAAACTAGTCTGACTTACTGCCGAGCACCCAAACACAGCTCTCCCTTTGTGAGTACAGAGATTGGATGGCCCTAAGAAGGGACCCTCTCACTCCGTACTCCTGCAGCACCTCCCACAGTATCTCCTGGGGTACCCGATGATACGCCTTCTCCAAGTCCACAAAACACATGTAGACTGGATGGGCATACTCCCAGGCACCCTCCAGGATCCATGTGAGAGTAAAGAGCTGGTCGGTTGTTCCATGACCAGGAGAGAACCCGCATTGTTCCTCTTCAATCAGAGGTTTGACTATCGGCCGAACCCTCCTTTCCAACACCCTGGAGTAGACTTTACCAGGGAGGCTGAGTAGTGTGATGCCCCTACCTCTCTGGTCCCCCTTTTTAAATATGTGATGTAACTCATAGATTACAAGCAGATCCTGATATGAACTTTTCTCTAATGTAAATAACCCTAATTCATGTGATTATTATGATGAACTCAAATTTAAACATCTTCTTCAATCTTATCCTAATCCTTATAAATCATTTTCAGTATTACGTACATTTAAATATTTGCAGTCTTCCTAAAAATTATGATAAATTGACACATTTTATATCCTCTTTGAATCATGAGTTTTATGTAGTCGCCCTTACAGAATCATGGCTGACTGAGCAGTGCAAAGACACTGGCTTGTATGAATTGCCACTTTATAACTCTACTCACTTTGTTAGACAACAAAGGTCTGGAGGAGGAGTTTCAATATTTGTACCTAAAAATCTAGATTTCAATGTCCAGTTTGATCTTATGAATTCAAGTGAATTCAATTTTGAATCAGTTTTCATAGAAATATTGTCTGATAGTCAAAAAAATCGTATCATTGGTTGTATGTATAGGCCACCAAATACAGATGTTGTGAACTTCAGTGTTTTTCAAATATTCTGGAACTCATTAACAGAGAGGATAAGATCTGTCAAATTCTTGGCAACATTAATATAAATTTGTTCAATAGGGAAACTCATTGCGCAACGAATTATTTGTTAAATAATCTTCATGCAAATTACTTCTTTCCCTCAATTACCAAACAGATAAGAGTTACAGAACATTCTGCTACATTAATATATAATATTTTATTTAATCATTTAAATTATGTAATGAAATCTGGAATATTGTTTATGGATATTTCAGATCATTTTCCAATATTTCAAATTGTGGTACTGGAAAATTGTTACATGTCAAATAAGAAGTCTACTACTTACTATAGAAATTCCAATATTACTAATAACATGAAATTTAAGAGACTAATTGAGAACATATCCTTTGAAAAATTATATATGTATGGAAACAGATCCCAATTTAGCCTATCAGGTCTTCATGCAAATGGTCAATGAAGCTTACGAAAAATCATTTCCAATCATCAAATTATCTGGTGATACGGCCAAAAAGCAAAACCCATGGTTTTCTGGGGGACTACAAAAATCCTTATTCAGAAAAAAACAAGTTCTATTAAAAAATATTTATCATCTCCTTCACCTTTAAATTTATCAACCTATAAATTTTATAAAAATAAATACACTACTCTTTTTAGGGCTGCAAAGAAGAAATACTTCAGTGACAAGTTTCAAAAATCAATAAACAATATTAAAGGGACCTGGAAAATAATCAATGAATTACTTAAAAGAAAACATGTTATCAAAATATCCGTCAACTTTTTCAGATGGATCTCGAAGTTTCTCTGATCCTTTTGATATCGCTTGCAAGTTTAATAATTTCTTTTCAAATGTTGGTGCTTCTCTTGCAAAGAAAATTGACTCCACAAATATAAATCCGGTTGATTATATTAAAGGTTCATTTCCTTCTATGGTTGAATTTGAACCCACAAATTCCAATGAGGTTTGTGAAATCATTGCTGGTCTGTGTCCATCTGCAGCTGGCCATGATGGAATAAGTACATCTGTTGTTAAATCTGTTATACGTGAAATTTCTGACCCACTTACACATATTTTTTCTTTGTCTTTGAAAACGGGCATAGTAACTTCTGATTTAAAGATCACTAGAATCATACCTCTGTTTAAAAAAGGTGACTCTGCATCTTTTTCAAATTATCGTCCTATCTCAGTCTTGCCATGTTTTTCAAAGATCTTGGAGAAACTTGTTTATAAAATATTAAATAATCATTTGCTTAAGAACTCAATTTTAAATAATTATCAATATGGTTTTTGAAAAAATCATTCAATTTATATGGCTTTGATCAAATTATTGGATAGAATTAATTTAGCTTTGGAAAATAAGTCTGGTATTGGTGAGTTTTTAGATCTTTCAAAAGCGTTTGATACAGTAAATCATGAAATTGTGCTTTCAAAGTTAAACAAATATGGATTTAAGGCAACTGTACACACATGGCTTACTAATTAATTATCAGAGAAAACAGTATGTTTCTCTAAACCTGGACTCGGATATCAATTGTATAGAGTGTGGAGTACCTCAAGGTTCAATTTTGGGGCCGTTATTGTTCATAATATATTAATGATTTTGCATCCGTTTCTACTACTACATTACTACACTACTACTGATAGTTTGGTCAGTACTTTAAATGATGATCTTTTGAATTATTCAACCTGGTTCAAAGCTAATATACTATTGTTAAATATAAAAAAAGTCTAATTTTATGTTATTTGCTGGCAATAAAAAAATGTAACCATGGTGTAATGAAAATTTGCATTGATAATGAAATAATATCAAGGGTCTCATCTACATGTTTTTTGGGCGTGTGGATAGATGAGAAACTGTCCTGGAGAGAACATATTGATCATGTTTGTAAAAAAATAACCAAGTCAATAGGAATCATAAGCAAAATAAGATATTTAGTACATCACAAATGTCTTAACATTATATTATAGTTAAGTTTATCTATATTTAAGTTATTGTAATATTGTATGGGGAAGCACCTTTGCAACTTATATAAACAAAATATTTCTTCTGCAGAAAAAATTTGCTTGAATAGCTACTCGTTCAATCCCTGCTCCAAGTGCACCTCTGTTTTTTAAACTGCAACTCTTAAATATCTTTCATATAAATATTTTCTTGACCTGTACGTTTGTTTTCAGAGCTCTCTGTGATATTAAGTGGCCTTCCTTCATTAAATATTATTTTGTGCATAACCATCAAATTCATAATTATCCAACCAGGCAGGCTGCACATTTGCTTTACCTTTGCATAGAGCGACTTGTTATTAGCATCCCATCAGATATCATGGCGTTAAATCTTGGAATGATACGGTACATCTTGTGAATCCATCTATCACCTTATATTAGCCAGTTGGTTAATCAACCTACTAGGCCAAATATTAAAAGTCCTGATAAATCCACTTTGATTGACCTATTTCTTACCAATGTCCCTCACATATTCTCATCCATGGGTGTCTTTTGCAATGACTTGTGCGACCATTGTGTTGTTACTACTTCAAGGAGCTGTAAAATCCCCAAATCTGAACCCGCATTGTTAACAAATGGAATTTAAAAAAAAATGAATGAACAAGCTTTTCATCATGATTTATCTTTGGCCAATTGGGCGCAAATAAATCTGTTGCCTGATGTCGAGCTTGCTTGGAGTTTCTTTAGGAGAAGTTTTATGCATATTGTAAACAAGCATGCTCCCATCAGGAAATGTAGAGTGAAGGGACGTGAAAATCCCTGGTTTTCTGCAGAATTGTCCGGTTTAATCCATCAGCGCAACATTTCCTGGGCCAAAGCCAGAAAAAGTGATTCTGCCACTGATTGGTCTGTTTTTTGACAATTAAGAAATAAATGTACCTCTGTTCTCAAAAAGGCTGAATCAGAATATTATTTATCCATCATAACAGAGAATCTCAATAATCCAAATAAATTTTGGAAAATGATTAGGTCTCCATCTGTAAACAAATTTTACCAGTCTTTAACAAAATTTCTCATAACAGATTGTCCTGTCTATCATAAAAGTGAAATTTTAAACTGCTTAAATAAGCATTTTGTTTCATCTGGTTTTTTATGTGACTCTTTAGGAACAGTTCATATGACCTCCTGCAGAGACCCTCCGGTGTCTTTTGGAGATTCTTTCAATTTTGATCCTTTTACAGTGCAGTTTATAAAGCTCTCAAAACATTAGATCACATGAAATCTCCTGGACCAGACATGACAGAGCCCTATTTTTTAAAAACTGCAGTTGATTTTATAGCGCAACCTTTAACAATCCTTTTTAATCTTACAATCCAAAATAAAGAAATTCCATCCGTTTGGAAATCTGCTTTTGTTACTCCTTTATTAAAAGGAGGGCAACTACAGGCCAATATCAAACTTATGTGTCTTGTCAAAAATTCTTGAATCTCTCTGTGACCAGCTAAAAGAGTTCTTAAATTCAAAAGACCTGCTCTCAAATTTCCAATTAGGCTTCAGAAAAAAGCACTATTACTGCAGCAACTAAAGTGATCAATGACATACTTGTTTCTCTCGACAAAAAACAGTATTGTGCCTCACTTTTTATCAACTTATCAAAAGCTTTTGATACTGTGGATCATACTGTTTTACAGCAGACTTTTTTGTTTTGGCCTGTCAGATCATGTAGTTTCCTGGTTTGCTAATTATTTGAGTGGCAGGACTCAGTGCATTAAGTGTGAAGGTGTTTGTTCTGAATATACGAGTGTCCACAAGGGGGTGCCACAGGGCTCAATACTAGGTCCCCTTCTGTTCATTATGTATATAAATGAACTTGGACAAAATGTGTCAGAAGCTAATATGCATTTTTATGCGGATGACACAATCATTTATTGTTTTGGATTAATTCCTGCTAAAGCCGTTGAATCCTTGCAGAAAGCTTTTACTATTTTGCAGCTCTCACTTCAGCAGCTAAAACTAGTCCTCAATGCTGATAAGACTAAATTTATGCTGTTTTCAAACACTAAGTGTTCCTCAACATCTGCCCTCTCTATGTACTTTAGAGGGGTATGTTATAGAGGTGGCTCACGATGACTCCCTCACTTTAAGCCACATATTGACAAACTGGCTAAAAAACTTAAACTCTGATTGGGGTTTTTCTTTAGTAACAAATTTTGTTTTTCTTTTGAAATGAAAAAGTGGCTTGTCACTGCAACATTTTATCAGTTTTAGATTATGGAGACCTGTTGTATATGAATGCTTCAGCTCAATGTCTTTATAAGACTGACTCTGTTTATCATGCTTCTCTGAGGTTCATTACCAACTGTAGAGCCTTGACTCATCATTGTGAACTGTACTGTCGAGTGGGATGGCCTTCTTTGTCCACCAGAAGACTGGGACATTGGTATACTTTTATTTACAAGGCCATGCTCGGACTGCTACCCTCCTCCATTTGTAATTTAATCACACAGAGGAATATTGAATATTATTCATTGCATTCAAATGATCATTTCTTGTTGGCGGTCCCATTTGCCTGCACTGAACTTGGAAAGAGGGCGTTTGTTTATTCTGCTCCTTCTACTTGGAACATGTTGCAAAAGGACTGGAAATTAACAGAATTTATTTCATTGAATGCCTTTAAGGCCAAACTGAGAGCACTTGAGACCACTTCATCACAATGTAAATGTTTTTTATCATTTTTAGGGCCAGAGTAGGAAAAAGTCCTACGAGGACCCTATTGTAATTGTGCTGTTTATTATTATTATTATTTATTATTAGGGCCCGAGTAGGCCAACGTCCTACGAGGACACTATTGTAATTGCGCTGTTTATTATATTGTTATTATTATTATAATTTATTATTATTAGGGCCCGGGTAGGACAACGTCCTACGAGGACCCTATTGTAATTGCGCTGTTTATTATTATTATTATTATTATTAGGGCCTGAGTAGGCAACGTCCTATGAGGAACCTATTGTAATTGCGCTGTTTATTATAATTATAATAACAATAATTATTATTATTATTAGGGCCAGAGTAGGCAATGTCCTACGAGGACCCTATTGTAATTGCGCTGTTTATTATTATTTATTATTATTATTAGGGCCCGAGGAGGCAACGTCCTACGAGGACCCTATTGTAATTGCGCTGTTTATTAGGGCCCGAGTAGGCAATGTCCTACGAGGACCCTATTGTAATTGCGCTGTTTATTATTATTATTAATTATTATTATTATTATTAGGGCCCGAGTAGGCAACGTTCTACGAGGACCCTATTGTAATTGTGCTGTTTATTAGGGCCAGAGTAGGCAACGTCCTACGAGGACCCTATTGTAATTGAGCTGTTTATTATTATTATTTATTATTATTATTATTATTAGGGCCCGAGTAGGCAACGTCCTACGAGGACCCTATTGTAATTGCGCTGTTTATTATTATTATTATTTATTAGAACCCGAGTAGGCAATGTCCTACGAGGACCCTATTGTAATGGCGCTGTTTATTATTATTATTATTATTTATTATTATTATTATTATTATTAGGGCCTGAGTAGGCAACGTCCTACGAGGACCCTATTGCAATTGAGCTGTTTATTATTATTATTTACTATTATTATTATTATTAGGGCCCGAGTAGGCAACGTCCTACGAGGACCCTATTGTAATGGCGCTGTTTATTATTATTATTATTATTATTATTATTTATTATTAGTATTATTTATTATTATTATTATTATTATTAGGGCCCGAGTAGGCAACGTCCAATGAGGACCCTATTGTAATTGCGCTGTTTATTATTATTATTATTATTATTATTATTATTATTATTCTCACTCTTGAAATCGAAATTTCGGCCTCTTCCCATGCTCAAAAACTCACCAAACTTTCCAAAGTCGTCCGGCCGGATCCAAAATTCGATATTTTGGGGGCCTCACACATGGTTGCAGAAAAATCGCGAAATAGCGCCCCCTAGAAATTTTCAATAACCCCTCCGCATTGGACTTTTTTCGTCGTAGCCTCACGAAATTCGGTACACATATTTACCATGCCAGGACGCACGAAAAAGTCTCTTACTGTCATGGTGAAATATCGACAGGAAGTTGGCCATTTTGATTTTAAGCAAATTTTTTGCCATTTTTGCCCATTTCCACTACTTACATTTGAACGAACTCGTCCTAGGGATTTCATCCGATCGACTTCAAATTTGGTCAAAATCATCACAACACAATGGTGATCAAAAGTTATCAAAAGATTCTAATTAAGTCAAAAGGCGTGGCTGCTAGGGGTCGTCAAACTTTGGTGAGCTTTTGGGAGCACGCCATTTCACTTCGAACGGCTGTCACGCCCAAATACCTCATCGTAGATCCTTCAAACTTGCTGGACATGATGAGGGCTCCACCCTGAACGTCTACATATCTTATGTTCCCACCTGTGCCATAGCGCCCCCCGGTGGTGGCGGGAAATGTCCTATTTTTACTTTAAGAGGTCCTGATGTCACATACTTAACCCAATCAACTTCATTCCACTTTTAAAAAATGCAGAACAAATTGGTGAACGTAGGCGATAAACGCCGTGAAGTTACGAGTAACGGCGTCCGTGTGGCGGCGTACCGAATATTGCCCATTCGCCAAGAAATTACGTTCTTCCTTTTGACGGCTTTAATTTTGTCACATCATGAAAATTGATACACAGGTCGAGCACGACAACCTCTTACAATTCATAGGGGCATCGCCCATGGGCGGGGCAAAATGCCTCAATAGCGCCCCCTTGAAACTTTAAAAACACCCTCCCCATAGGGGTTTTTTGTAGTAGGGAGATGAAAATTGGTACACGTGTGACTTGCATAGACGTACAAAAAAGTCTCTTGCACCATGGGTCTACTCCAAACAGGAAGTCGGCCATTTTGAATTTGCTTCTCATTTTGGCGTGATTTCCACGTTGTATTTGAACGAACTCCTCCTAGGGATTTAGTCCAATGCACCCTAAGGCCATTTCCACTACTTACATTTGAACAAACTCGTCCTAGGGATTTCATCCGATCGTCTTCAAATTTGGTCAAAATCATCATAACACAATGGTAATCAAAAGTGTCAGATCCCGCTTTTTAGATACACGGCACACGCTCACCCTCCGATGAGTGTGTTTATGTAAAAACCAGCTCTCCGTCTCTGGGGTCCGACCTTCGTGTCTCCACGGGTATTACCCGGCAGGGCTGCACAAAGGCTGTTCAAGCTGGTGGCGATGAGATTCGTCTAGCTGCTCACTGCCTCCATCCGGACGTCCACCCCGCTGAAGCTGATCTCACACCCCGGTCGAATAGCCTTCTCAGGAACCAGGATACGAACCGGCCACGCCCGTTAATGGCAGCTCTCCTCTTATGGATCAGGGCTCTTGGAATGTTGCTAGATTTTAAATTTAGTGACTCGTACAGCGAGTCCCCAGGATGTGTTATTTTCATTAAAAAACCAGACTAACCTTTTAGAGCCTTTTGATGTTGTACACCCAATAACCTTTAACTTTTACACCTTAAGAAGCATCAATAATCCAATGTCCGAGCCTTAACACTTTAACTGCATGCTTGGAAATTTATTGCAGGTTTTGCAAGTGCCGACAACATAATCAAAATAGGTTATATGGTGATAATTTCACTTGCAACATCTTAACATCTTTCATCAACTCTTAATTTTAACACATTAATACTTCATTTGGTCATACTTGTCATGTTAGAATCATTCTTAGACATATTCCATCGTCTTCACCACCGAGTTCATTCCGTGGGCCTCCCCATTTGCAATGGAAAAGTCCAGTATGACCTCACTTACTCCGGGAAGGTACCAAACACTGCAGTTTAATCCAACAGCATGTATATTAATTCCATGGCTCGTATTATATTCCAAGATGAAAACAAGCTGAAAGCAAGCTTAAAGTCATCTTTCCTGACAAAAGTTATCAAAAGATTCTAATTAAGACAAAAGGCGGGGCTGCTAGGGGTCGTCAAACTTTGGCGAGCTTTTCGGAGCACGACATTTCACTTTGAACAGCTGTCACGCCCACATACTTCATCATAGATCCTTCAAACTTGCTGGACATGATGAGGGCTCTGCCCTGAACGTCTACATATCTTAAGTTCCCACCTGCGCCATAGCGCCCCCCCGGTGGTGGCGAGAAATGTCCTATTTTTACTTTAAGAGGTCCTGATGTCACATACTTAACCCAATCAACTTCATTTCACTTCTAAAACATGCACAACAAATTAGTGAACGTAGGCGATGAACGCTGTGAAGTTACGAGTAATGGCGTCCGTGTGGCGGCGTGACAAATATTGCCCCTTCGCCATGAAATTACGTTCTTCCTTTTGACGACTTTAATTTTGTCACATCATCATGAAAATTGATACACAGGTCGAGCATGACAACCTCTTACAATTCATAGGGGTGTCGCCCATGGGCGGGGCAAAATACCTCAATAGTGCCCCCTTGAAACTTTCAAAAACCCCTCCACATAGGGGTTTTTTTTGGAGTAGGGAGATGAAAATTGGTACACATGTGTGACTTGCATAGACGTACAAAAAAGTCTCTTGCACCATGGGGCTGCTCCAAACAGGAAGTCGGCCATTTTGAATTTTCTTCTCATTTTGGCGTGATTTCCACATGTTGTATTTGAACGAACTCCTCCTAGGGATTTTGTCCAATGCACTTCAAATTTCTTTGACAGCATCCAGAGATGATACTGACCAAAAGTTATCGAAAGCTTTTCTCTATGTTGAAGGGTGTGGCCGCTATGACGCTGCCATTTTGACCCTTTGCCATGGAACATCAAGTCTCCTTCATGCTTTGCCGGACTGACTTGAAACTTCACATGTATGATGACGGTTGGCCCCTGAACACACCCAGCCCCTCTGTTTGTACACTGAGTGCCCCCTAGTGGATGAACAATCAACATGTCATAACTCCTTGATGCATTGTGTGATTTGTTTAAAATTTTAACTGTGTGATGAGTGGTGGAAATTTTCAATAACCCCTCCGCATTGGGCTTTTTTCGTCGTAGCCTCATGAAATTCGGTACACATATTTACCATGCCAGGATGCAAGAAAAGGTCTCTTACTGTCATGGTGAAATATCGACAGGAAGTCGGCCATTTTGATTTTAAGTTTCGATTTTGAGCAAATTTTTGCCATTTTTGGCCATTTCCACTACTTACATTTGAACAAACTCATCCTAGGGATTTCATCCGATCGACTTCAAATTTGGTCAAAATCACCACAACACAATGTTGATCAAAAGTTATCAAAAGATTCTAATTAAGTCAAAAGGCGTGCCTGCTAGGGGTCGTCAAACTTTGGCGAGCTTTTCGGAGCACGCCATTTCATTTCGAACGGCTGTCACGCCCACATACTTCATCGTAGATCCTTCAAACTTGCTGGACATGATGAGGGCTCCGCCCTGAACGTCTACATATTGTCAGGAAAGATGACTTGAAGCTTGCTTTCAGCTTGTTTTCATCTTGGAATATAGTACATGACATGGGATTAATATACATGCTGTTGGATTAAACTGGACAGTGTTTGGTACTTTCCCAGAGTAAGTGAGGTCATACCAGACTTTTCCATTGCAGATGGGGAGGCCCATGGAATGAACTCAGTGGTGAAGATGATGGAATATGTCTAAAGATGATTCTAACATGACAAGTATGATCAAATGAACTATTAATGTGTTAAAAGTAATGTCTAAGAATGATTCTAACATAACAAGTATGATTAAATGAAGTATTAATGTGTTACAAAATTAAGAGTTGATTAGAAAAAGTATGTTATAAATAAGTGAAATGAATGATTATATGAGTTGTTTTTCATAAAGAGTGCAGTCAGAGAGAAAGAGGAAGTGAAGAAGATGTTGCAACGAGGCAATAAAAGCTGATGATAAACAACTGATCAAATGATTAAGATGTGGTAAAATATGAAATGAATAATAAGGAATGAAAATGTTTGTATATCAATCAATCAATCAATCAATTTTTTTTTATATAGCGCCAAATCACAACAAACAGTTGCCCCAAGGCGCCTTATATTGTAAGGCAATAATTATGTAAAACCCCAACGGTCAAAACGACCCCCTGTGAGCAAGCACTTGGCTACAGTGGGAAGGAAAAACTCCCTTTTAACAGGAAGAAACCTCCAGCAGAACCAGGCTCAGGGAGGGGCAGTCTTCTGCTGGGACTGGTTGGGGCTGAGGGAGAGAACCAGGAAAAAGACATGCTGTGGAGGGGAGCAGAGATCAATCACTAATGATTAAATGCAGAGTGGTGCATACAGAGCAAAAAGAGAAAGAAACGGTGCATCATGGGAACCCCCCAGCAGTCTACGTCTATAGCAGCATAACTAAGGGATGGTTGAGGGTCACCTGATCCAGCCCTAACTATAAGCTTTAGCAAAAAGGAAAGCTTTAAGCCTAATCTTAAAAGTAGAGAGGGTGTCTGTCTCCCTGATCTGAATTGGGAGCTGGTTCCACAGGAGAGGAGCCTGAAAGCTGAAGGCTCTGCCTCCCATTCTACTCTTACAAACCCTAGGAACTACAAGTAAGCTTGCAGTCTGAGAGCGAAGCGCTCTATTGGGGTGATATGGTACTACGAGGTCCCTAAGATAAGATGGGACCTGATTATTCAAAACCTTATAAGTAAGAAGAAGAATTTTAAATTCTATTCTAGAGTTAACAGGAAGCCAATGAAGAGAGGCCAATATGGGTGAGATATGCTCTCTCCTTCTAGTCCCCGTCAGTACTCTAGCTGCAACATTTTGAATTAACTGAAGGCTTTTTAGGGAACTTTTAGGACAACCTGATAATAATGAATTACAATAGTCCAGCCTAGAGGAAATAAATGCATGAATTAGTTTTTCAGCATCACTCTGAGACAAGACCTTTCTAATTTTAGAGATATTGCATAAATGCAAAAAAGCAGTCCTACATATTTGTTTAATATGCGCATTGAATGACATATCCTGATCAAAAATGACTCCAAGATTTCTCACAGTATTACTAGAGATCAGGGTAATGCCATCCAGAGTAAGGATCTGGTTAGACAGCATGTTTCTAATATTTGTGGGGCCAAGTACAATAACTTCAGTTTTATCTGAGTTTAAAAGCAGGAAATTAGAGGTCATCCATGTCTTTATGTCTGTAAGACAATCCTGCAGTTTAGCTAATTGGTGTGTGTCCTCTGGCTTCATGGATAGATAAAGCTGGGTATCATCTGCGTAACAATGAAAATTTAAACAATACCGTATAATAATACTGCCTAAGGGAAGCATGTATAAAGTGAATAAAATTGGTCCTAGCACAGAACCTTGTGGAACTCCATAATTAACTTTAGTCTGTGAAGAAGATTCCCCATTTACATGAACAAATTGTAATCTATTAGACAAATATGATTCAAACCACCGTAGCGCAGTGCCTTTAATACCTATGGCATGCTCTAATCTCTGTAATAAAATTTTATGGTCAACAGTATCAAAAGCAGCACTGAGGTCTAACAGAACAAGCACAGAGATGAGTCCACTGTCCGAGGCCATAAGAAGATCATTTGTAACCTTCACTAATGCTGTTTCTGTACTATGATGAATTCTAAAACCTGACTGAAACTCTTCAAATAGACCATTCCTCTGCAGATGATCAGTTAGCTGTTTTACAACTACCCTTTCAAGAATTTTTGAGAGAAAAGGAAGGTTGGAGATTGGCCTATAATTAGCTAAGATAGCTGGGTCAAGTGATGGCTTTTTAAGTAATGGTTTAATTACTGCCACCTTAAAAGTCTGTGGTACATAGCCAACTAACAAAGATAGATTGATCATATTTAAGATCGAAGCATTAAATAATGGTAGGGCTTCCTTGAGCAGCCTGGTAGGAATGGGGTCTAATAAACACGTTGATGGTTTGGATGAAGTAACTAATGAAAATAACTCAGACAGAACAATCGGAGAGAAAGAGTCTAACCAAATACCGGCATCACTGAAAGCAGCCAAAGATAACGATACATCTTTGGGATGGTTATGAGTAATTTTTTCTCTAACAGTTAAAATTTTGTTAGCAAAGAAAGTCATGAAGTCATTACTAGTTAAAGTTAATGGAATACTCAACTCAATAGAGCTCTGACTCTTTGTCAGCCTGGCTACAGTGCTGAAAAGAAACCTGGGGTTGTTCTTATTTTCTTCAATTAGTGATGGGTAGTAAGATGTCCTAGCTTTATGGAGGGCTTTTTTATAGAGCAACAGACTCTTTTTCCAGACTAAGTGAAGATCTTCTAAATTAGTGAGACGCCATTTCCTCTCCAGCTTACGGGTTATCTGCTTTAAGCTACGAGTTTGTGAGTTATACCACGGAGTCAGGCACTTCTGATTTAAAGCTCTCTTTTTCAGAGGAGCTACAGCATCCAAAGTTGTCTTCAATGAGGATGTACAACTATTGATGAGATACTCTATCTCACAGAGTTTAGGTAGCTACTCTGCACTGTGTTGGTATATGGCATTAGAGAACATAAAGAAGGAATCATATCCTTAAACCTAGTTACAGCGCTTTCTGAAAGACTTCTAGTGTAATGAAACTTATTCCCCACTGCTGGGTAGTCCATCAGAGTAAATGTAAATGTTATTAAGAAATGATCAGACAGAAGGGAGTTTTCAGGGAATACTGTTAAGTCTTCTATTTCCATACCATAAGTCAGAACAAGATCTAAGATATGATTAAAGTGGTGGGTGGACTCATTTACATTTTGAGCAAAGCCAATAGAGTCTAATAATAGATTAAATGCAGTGTTGAGGCTGTCATTCTTAGCATCTGTGTGGATGTTAAAATCGCCCACTATAATTATCTTATCTGAGCTAAGCACTAAGTCAGACAAAAGGAATGAAAATTCACAGAGAAACTCACAGTAACGACCAGGTGGACGATCGATAATAACAAATAAAACTGGTTTTTGGGACTTCCAATTTGGCTGGACAAGACTAAGAGTCAAGCTTTCAAATGAATTAAAGCTCTGTCTGGGTTTTTGATTAATTAATAAGCTGGAGTGGAAGACTGCTGCTAATCCTCCGCCTCTGCCCGTGCTTCGAGCATTCTGACAGTTAGTGTGACTCGGGGGTGTTGACTCATTTAAACTAACATATTCATCCTGCTGTAACCAGGTTTCTGTTAGGCAGAATAAATCAATATGTTGATCAATTATTATATCATTTACCAACAGGGACTTAGAAGAGAGAGACCTAATGTTTAATAGACCACATTTAACTGTTTTAGTCTGTGGTGCAGTTGAAGGTTCTATATTATTTTTTCTTTTTGAATTTTTATGCTTAAATAGATTTTTGCTGGTTATTGGTGGTCAGGCACCGTCTCTACGGGGATGGGGTAATGAGGGGATGGCAGGGGGAGAGAAGCTGCAGAGAGGTGTGTAAGACTACAACTCTGCTTCCTGGTCCCAACCCTGGATAGTCACAGTTTGGAGGATTTAAGAAAATTGGCCAGATTTCTAGAAATGAGAGCTGCTCCATCCAAAGTGGGATGGATGCCGTCTCTCCTAACAAGACCAGGTTTTCCCCAGAAGCTTTGCCAATTATCTATGAAGCCCACCTCATTTTTTGGACACCACTCAGACAGCCAGCAATTCAAGGAGAACATGCGGCTAAACATGTCACTCCCGGTCCAATTGGGGAGGGGCCCAGAGAAAACTACAGAGTCCGACATTGTTTTTGCAAAGTTACACACCGATTCAATGTTAATTTTAGTGACCTCCGATTGGCGTAACCGGGTGTCATTACTGCCGACGTGAATTACAATCTTACCAAATTTACGCTTAGCCTTAGCCAGCAGTTTCAAATTTCCTTCAATGTCGCCTGCTCTGGCCCCCGGAAGACAATTGACTATGGTTGCTGGTGTCGCTAATTTCACATTTCTCAAAACAGAGTCGCCAATAACCAGAGTTTGATCCTCGGTGGGTGTGTCGCCGAGTGGGGAAAAACGGTTAGAAATGTGAACGGGTTGGCGGTGTACACGGGGCTTCTGTTTAGAACTACGCTTCCTCCTCACAGTCACCCAGTCGGCCTGCTTTCCCGGCTGCTCGGGATCTGCCAGGGGGAAACTAACGGCGGCTAAGCTACCTTGGTCCGCACCGACTACAGGGGCCTGGCTAGCTGTAGAATTTTCCACGGTGCGGAGCCGAGTCTCCAATTCGCCCAGCCTGGCCTCCAAAGCTACGAATAAGCTACACTTATTACAAGTACCATTACTGCTAAAGGAGGCCGAGGAATAACTAAACATTTCACACCCAGAGCAGAAAAGTGCGGGAGAGACACGAGAAGTTGCCAAGCTAAATCGGCTAAGAGCTAGTAGCTGCGCTAAGCTAGCGGATTCCTAAAAACACGCAAAGTGAATAATGTGTAAATAATTTAGAGGTGATTCAGCAGAAGGATAATAAGAATAATCACTAGCCTTAAGTCTGAGTGGGGAAGGTTCAATGTTTTCTCTCTCAAGGAACATCACAGCATACCAGAATGGATTAGATCAACTTTTGGTTGATTGAAGAAGAAATAAACTCTTATGTGGATTAATTTCCTGAAGGATTACAACATCACACAAGGGTCGTGGTCAGCTAACGACTAATAGCTGATGAAGAGGAAATCAAGTTCATCGAGCTGGGGACTTTAACCTCAAAATCCTCCCTCCCTCACTCCTAGAAAAATTGTTAAAAAGTCAATCCAGACCAGTCAAAGTAAGATCAGACAGTATTATTGAATCAAAAACAAAAATCTCTGCCAATCATTATTCTAATTATACTTGAATTACTGATGTGAAATTATCATCATATAACCTATTTTGATTATGTTGTCGGCACTTGCAAAACCTGCAATAAATTTCCAAGCATGCAGTTAAAGTGTTAAGGCTCAGACATTGGATTTATTGATGCTTCTTAAGGTGTAAAAGTTAAAGTTTATTGGGTGTACAACATCAAAAAGTGCTCTAAAAGGTTAGTCTGGTTTTTAATGAAAATAACGTATCCTGGGGAGTCGCTGTACGAGTCACTAAAATTCAAAATCTAGCAACATTCCAAGAGCCCTGATCCATAAGAGGAGAGCTGCCGTTAACGGGCGTGGCCGGTTCGTATCCTGGTTCCAGAGAAGGCTATTCGACCGGGGTGCGAGATCAGCGTCAGCGGGGTGGACGTCCGGATGGAGGCAGTGAGCGGCTAGACGAATCTCCTCGCCACCA
>NW_022986496.1:0-7500 GCF_902500255.1 Thalassophryne amazonica
GTCCCAACAAACAAAACTGACTCATACATGACACAAAAAACAACAAACAAAACTGACTCATATATAACACAAAAAAACAACAAAACTGACTCATACATGACGCAAAAACAAAACCGACTCAAAAATAACACAATAAACAACAAACAAAACCGACTCATATGTCCCAACAAACAAAACTGACTCATACATGACACAAAAAACAACAAACAAAACTGACTCATATATAACACAAAAAACAACAAACAAAACTGACTCATATATAACACAAAAAAACAACAAAACTGACTCATACATGATGCAAAAAAACAAACAAAACTGACTCATACATGAACATGACAAAAAAACCGACTCAAAAATAACACAACAACAAACAAAACCGGCTCATACGTCGCACCAAACAAAACAGACTCATACGTCGCACCAAACAAAACAGACTCATACGTCGCACCAGACAAAACCGACTCATACATGACACAACAAACAAAACTGAATCATACATGAACATGACACAACAAACAAAACTGAGTCATACATGACAGATAAAACCTCAAACAAAACTGAGTCATACATGACAGATAAAACAACAAACAAAACTGACTCATATATAACACAAAAAACAACAAACAAAACTGACTCATATATAACACAAAAAAACAACAAAACTGACTCATACATGATGCAAAAAAACAAACAAAACTGACTCATACATGAACATGACAACAAAACCGACTCAAAAATAACACAACAACAAACAAAACCGGCTCATACGTCGCACCAAACAAAACAGACTCATACGTCGCACCAAACAAAACAGACTCATACGTCGCACCAGACAAAACCGACTCATACATGACACAACAAACAAAACTGAATCATACATGAACATGACACAACAAACAAAACTGAGTCATACATGACAGATAAAACAAACAAAACTGACTCATACATGAACATGACAACAAAACCGACTCAAAAATAACAATAAACAACAAACAAAACCAGCTCATACGTCGCACCAAACAAAACAGATTCATACGTCGCACCAAACAAAACAGATTCATACGTCGCACAACAAAACTGAGTCATACATGAACATGACACAACAACAAAACTGAGTCATACATGAACATGACACAACAAACAAAACTGAGTCATACATGAACATGACACAACAAACAAAACTGAGTCATACATGAACATAAACAAAACTGAGTCATACATGAACATAAACAAAACTGAGTCATACATGAACACGACAACAAACAAAACTGAGTCATACATGAACACGACAACAAACAAAACTGAGTCATACATGACAGATAAAACCTCAAACAAAACTGAGTCATACATGACAGATAAAACAAACAAAACTGAGTCATACATGATGCAAAAAAGAAACAAAACTGACTCACAGATGACACAAAAGTAACAAAAGTGTCTTCTCTATGACACAAAAAAACAAAACTGACTCATACATGACACAAAAACAAAACCGACTCAAAAATAACAATAAACAACAAACAAAACCGACTCATATGTCCCAACAAACAAAACTGACTCATACATGACACAAAAAACAACAAACAAAACTGACTCATATATAACACAAAAAAACAACAAAACTGACTCATACATGACGCAAAAACAAAACCGACTCAAAAATAACACAATAAACAACAAACAAAACCGACTCATATGTCCCAACAAACAAAACTGACTCATACATGACACAAAAAACAACAAACAAAACTGACTCATATATAACACAAAAAACAACAAAACTGACTCATACATGACGCAAAAACAAAACCGACTCAAAAATAACACAACAACAAACAAAACCGACTCATATGCCCCAACAAACAAAGCTGACTCATACATGACACAAAAAACAACAAACAAAACTGACTCATATATAACACAAAAAAACAACAAAACTGACTCATACATGATGCAAAAAAAAAAAACAAAACTGACTCATACATGAACATGACAACAAAACTGACTCAAAAATAACACAACAACAAACAAACTGGCTCATACGTCGCACCAAACAAAACAGACTCATACGTCGCACCAGACAAAACCGAGTCATACATGACACAACAAACAAAACTGAGTCATACATGAACATGACACAACAAACAAAACTGAGTCATACATGACAGATAAAACCTCAAACAAAACTGAGTCATACATGACAGATAAACCTCAAACAAAACTGAGTCATACATGACAGATAAAACAAACAAAACTGACTCATACATGAACATGACAACAAAACCGACTCAAAAATAACACAATAAACAACAAACAAAACCAGCTCATACGTCGCACCAAACAAAACAGATTCATACGTCGCACCAAACAAAACAGACTCATACGTCGCACCAAACAAAACAGACTCATACATGACACAAAAAACAAACAAAACTGAGTCATACATGAACATGACACAACAAACAAAACTGAGTCATACATGAACATGACAACAAACAAAACTGAGTCATACATGAACATGACAACAAAACCGACTCAAAAATAACACAACAACAAACAAAACCGGCTCATACGTCGCACCAAACAAAACCGGCTCATACGTCGCACCAGACAAAACCGACTCATACGTGACACAGCAAACAAAACTGAGTCATACATGAACATGACACAACAAACAAAACTGAGTCATACATGAACATGACACAACAAACAACACTGAGTCATACATGAACATGACAACAAACAACACTGAGTCATACATGAACATGACAACAAACAAAACTGAGTCATACATGACAGATAAAACCTCAAACAAAACTGAGTCATACATGACAGATAAAACAAACAAAACTGACTCATACATGAACATGACAACAAAACCGACTCAAAAATAACACAATAAACAACAAACAAAACCAGCTCATACGTCGCACCAAACAAAACAGATTCATACGTCGCACCAAACAAAACAGATTCATACGTCGCACCAAACAAAACAGACTCATACATGACAACAAAACTGAGTCATACATGAACATGACACAACAAACAAAACTGAGTCATACATGAACATGACACAACAAACAAAACTGAGTCATACATGAACATGACACAACAAACAAAACTGAGTCATACATGAACATGACAACAAACAAAACTGAGTCATACATGAACATGACACAACAAACAAAACTGAGTCATACATGAACACGACAACAAACAAAACTATGTCATACATGACAGATAAAACCTCAAACAAAACTGAGTCATACATGACAGATAAAATAAGCAAAACTGAGTCATACATGACACAACAAACAAAACAGACTCATACATGATCCAAAAAAACAAACAAAACTGAGTCATACATGATGCAAAAAAACAAACAAAACTGACTCATACATGACACAAAACAAATAATAAATAATAAAAGTGACACAAAAAAACAAACAAAACCTGATGCCATGCCCCTCGGGAGGATTAAATATGATGTAACGGAGGCTCTCCTACAAGTTTCCACTTCTTTTTAGGCTGCTTGCTTTCCTAAATGAGTGCATGGTAGGTTAGCTTAACATCAGTGAAGTGAGGTACCTGATTCGTTAGTGAGCCCCCTCATCCTGGCACCATGGCTAAAAATAGGGCACAACGATATGTAAAAGTACTTCCGGCATGCATACATAAATATTTTGTGATGCATCACTGCGTCAATCAAATTTTCACTGCAGATCACAACTGATAAATCGGAGATATGAGCCTAATTATCCACCTGCTACAAAACAGGTTAGTTTGGATGAAACGTGTTGTAAATGGAAACAGAATTCGAGTGGTAAATTCTAAATATGTGGTGGCACTCTGTTGCCACTAGAGGGCGTGTTGACAGGGAGACGCCAGGTGGCTGTCTCTCTTTTCCACTGAACGTCTTCCTCTCCAGTGCACACGTTTAACGGACACGTCATCATGTGACCAAGGAAGTGATGGATGGATTCTCCTCAGCTCCTTCTCAGCCCGTGTTCCTCCGGGATGAAAAGCACCTCAGCTTCTTGAAAAAACAAGCAAACTTAAAAGACGATCTGTATGAAAAGCAAAAGCTGCGTCTTCATCTTATGTCAAGATAAGAAGAAAATAGGTGAGAAATTCTGTGGAAAAGACCATAAAACAGCAATCCTCAGTTGTGTGGGATCAGACTCAGTCCTGGACCCAGAAGAAACTCAATTGCACAGAAACCAATTTTCCTTCTGTCCTGGCTGCTTCCAGAAGTGGGCAGAGCTGGTTTCTTTTCATTCCGTCAACTTGTGAAATCCTCCTTTATCAGCCGTTTCTGTCCATTCAGGGTCGTGGGGTCACAGGAACTGTTCCGGGTTCTCTCTCTGACAGCCTACACAATGAGGGGACGCTGAACTCAATGCACCATGTCCACAGCAAAGCCTGGACGATCTTTGTCCTCCGCTCAGCATTTTTATCTTTTTCTTGACTCGTCCCAACGTGTCCTTCATTGTGTTTCTGTCCCTCTCAGCTCATGTTGTCACAGAGGTGTGAGGTTTGTTAAATCAGGATGTCAGTGCCTGAAACGTCCCCCTCTGGGGTTTCTATTTTATTAGAATATTGTTGTTGTTGTTTTAAGAGGTAATGATGAACGTAAACAGTCAAAGTCAATAAGGTCATGTGTAAAAGTCGACATTCCGCATGAGAAACCCCAGACTGTAAAAGAGTGACGGCTGCCACAGCATGCAGAAAGTTCCTGTTACAGGTCAATCTGTCAGCATCCTGCAGGCGGATCAGTGTCTCAGTCTTTGTGCCCTCATGATATGTAATCACATAAGATCCCATAAAGACGAATGTTGAAGTGAATTTGGGGCGGAAATACATATTAATATAAGAAGGATGTTGAGGAGAACGAAGAGGAGGTTTATGGATGTGCTGAGGGAGGACATGCAGATGGTTGGTGACAAGGTTAATGTTGGGACAGCTAGCATGTCCATAAGCATTAGCCTAGAAACACCAGCTGCAGATGACGGCTTTCAGACCATGGGTAGGTGGAGAAAGTCACGTAGGGCTTGGTGCCCAGTTGTGGTAACTGGATCACACTCGCCACTGCAAACAGTTTTCTGCATTGGATATGCCTGTTGTTAGCCCTTTGAGTCCACAGCTGACTTCCACCCTGACCTCCAGTCCAAAACACCAGACATGAGTGATAGGGGATTCTGTCACCCAAAAAGTCAGGTTACAGATGCCAGCTGATGTTAAATGTATTCCTGGGGCCAGAGCACCCGACATTCCATCTTAGGATGCTGACGTTGCGAAAGGATAGAGAGACAAAGGAACATGAGACTAGATACAGCAACATAGTTTTTCTCATAGGCACCAATGATATTAAAGGATTGCCTTGCATCAGTGAGAAGCTGGATGTCTAGTAACTTCCTACTTTTAAACTCTGATAAGACTGAAATGATGGTTCTTGGTCCAGTGAGACATCAGCATCAATTTGACCAGTTAACACTTAGGCTAGGCTCGTGTGTCATACATCACACTGACAAAATGAGGAACCTTGTGGTAATTTTTGATCCTACATTGTCCTTTGACCTCCACATTAGAAATATTATGAGGACTGCTTTCTTCCGCCTGAGAAATATAGTGAAGATTCATCCCATCCTGTCTATGGCTGATGCTGAGACCCTGATTCATGTGTTTGTCTCTTCTAGATTGGACTACTGCAATGTTCTATTTTCTGGTTTACCACAGTCCAGCATTAGGGGTCTACAACTGGTTCAAAATGCTGCCGCCAGATTTTTGACAAGAAGCAGAAAGTTCAACCACATTACACCCATTCTGGCGTCTCTTCACTGGCTTCCTGTCCCAGTGAGATCAGATTTTAAGGTTCTGCTACTAACCTATAAAATAATTCATGGACTGGTACCTCCCTACCTAGCTGACCTAATTAAACCTTACGTACCGGCCCGGGCTTTACGTTCTCAGGGTGCAGGACTACTTTGTGTCCCTAAGGTGAATAAGAAGTCTGTGGGTCACAGAGCTTTCTCTTATCGTGCCCCTGTTCTGTGGAATGATCTCCCTGCATCAATAAAACAGTCAGATTCTGTGGAGACTTTCAAGTCCAGACTTAAGACACACTTATTTTCCCTTTCATATGGCAGCATACTGGTATAGTATGTTACTGTGCTTTTTACTCTTTTAATTCATTTTATTAGTAAACGGAGCGTGCCGCGACCTCAACTTTACATAAATTCTGGGTCTTTTAGTGAAGTTTAGGGCTAGTGGCCGGTGATCACCTTAGTATTTCTTCTGTTTTTCTGTTGATTTACTGCTGATGAATTATATCTTAGGTGTGTTTTTGTCTGGCCGACTGATTCTGCTATTTTTCTCTCTGAGGAGGGAGCTACATGCTGCTGTCTGCATTTCAAAATGATCCTGTTGCGGAGACAGGTCCACTGACGGCGTGAATGATCCCTGTCTGTGGTGCTGTTGCCTGTGTGGACTTCTCATTTTCTTTATATTATTATGTTGTTTGTTTTTCTAGTTTCTGTTTCTTCAGCTTTGTAAAACTTTGCAAAACCTTGCAATTGTTAGAATGGCCCAAGCAGAGGGTCGCCCCTTTGAGTCTGGTCTGCTTGAGGTTTCTTCCTCAGAGGAAGTTTTTCTTACCACTGTTGCTCTGGGGGTTAGTAAGGTTAGACCTTACTTGTGTGAAGCGCCTTGAGGCAACTCTGTTGTGATTTGGTGCTATATAAATGAAAATAAATTGATAAATGAAATTTAGTTGAGTGTTTAGTCGGGTGTTTACTCCTGTGTTTAGTCGGGTGTTCATTCCATTCGCGATGCCTGCCTCTGTGGTTTGAAAGAGGGCGGGGTGTGGCTGGGGGTGGAGTCTACACCTTTGAACATCAGAGTGATGTCTCTTGTTCGCTAACAAAGCTCTGATTTCTGATCACGAGATAAAACACCGAATCCAGCATCACAGTCAGCTGCCACAAGTGGGTCTCTAGCGCCACCTATCGGTAGCACTTCTTCATCCGCTCTACGTCAGCCTACAGAATCAATCATGAAGTTTGAGGTCTGACTGATTGAAATCACTTCAACTCCAAAGTGACTTTAAAATAGAATTGGAGTTATTAATCAGATTGATCAGATCAATAAACCTGATACTCTGCTCCACATATTGATCCAAATGCATTCCGACAACTAGGTTTCCAATCAGAATAACAGATCCGGTTGTGAACGTCTGGGTCGAGACCCAACATTTGAAACATAAAACAAACTAATTTTAAATATTGAAGATGAACATTTTTATTTGTTATCAAAAAGATTTTATAGGAAAATGTTTGAATGAATTCTTACCAGCCAGCAGCTGAACACAAACAGCGTCCATCCCGATCCGGATCCTGACTGATCAGGATTCTTTGTGCTGCCTCCACCTCCTCCAGTCTTTGTCTCAGAGCCACAGAGCCGCCTGCAGGATAAAAGAAACTCCACAGCAAGCAGGCTGCA
>NW_022986496.1:12500-36981 GCF_902500255.1 Thalassophryne amazonica
TGATCCTTGGTGTAATCCCACCTCCACCTTGAATGAGTCTGTCATTCCGACTGCACATCTCACCACTGTCACACTATTCTTGTACATGTCCTGCACTACCCTAACATACTTCTCTGCCACTCCAGACTTCCTCATACAATACCACAACTCTTCTCTTGGCACCCTATCATAAGGTTTTTCTAAGTCCACAAACACACAATGTAACTCTTTCTGGCCTTCTCTGTACTTCTCCAAAAGTATTCTCAGAGCAAACATTGCATCTGTAGTGCTCTTTCTCGGCATGAAACCATATTGCTGCTCACAGATCTTCACCTGTTTTCTAAGCCTAGCTTCTACTACTCTTTCCCATAACTTCATGCTGTGGCTGATCAGCTTTATGCCTCTGTAGTTACTGCAGCTCTGCACATCACCCTTGTTCTTGAAAATAGGAACCAGCACACTTCGTCTCCACTCATCAGGCATCCTCTCACTTTCCAAGATTTTATTAGTCAGTCTGGTTAGAAACTCCACTGCCATCTCTCCTAGACATTTCCATGCCTCCACTGGAATGTCATCTGGACCAACTGCCTTTCCACTCTTCATAGCAGCCCTCACATCTTCCTTAGTAATCTCTTGTACTTCCTGATTTACTCTCACCACATCATCCAGCCTTTTCTCTCGCTCCTTTTCTTGATTCATCAGCTCTTCAAAATATTCCCTCCACCTTCTCAGCACACACTCCTCACTTGTCAGCACATTACCATGTGCATCTTTTACCACCCTAACCTGCTGCACATCCTTTCCAGCTCTGTCCCTTTGACTGGCCAATCGGTACAAGTCCTTTTCTCCTTTCTTACTATTCAACTTCTTGTACAGCTCGCAATATGCCTTTTCCTTCGCTTTTGCCACTTCTCTTTTCGCCTTACACCGCATCTCCTTGTACTCCTGTCTACTTTCTTCATCTCTACGACTATCCCAAAACTTTTTCGCCAACCTCTTTCTCCTTATGCTTTCCTGGACCTCTTCATTCCACCACCAAGTCTCCTTGTCTTCCTTCCACTGTCCAGATGTCATACCCAGTACTGCCCTAGCTGTCTCCCTCACCACATCTGCAGTACTTTTCCAGTTGTCCAAAATTGCTTCCCCTCCAACTAGTGCTTCTCTCACCTGCTCACTAAATTTCACACAACAGTCTTCCTCCTTCAGCTTCCATCATCTGATCCTTTGTTGAACTCTCACTCTCTTCTTCTTCTTTACCTCTAAATTCATCCTACAAACAAACATCCTATGCTGTCTAACGACACTCTCTCTTGCCACTACCTTACAGTCTGTGATTTCTTTTAGCTTGCATCTCCTATAAAGAATGTAGTCCACCTGTGTGCACCTTCCTCCACTCTTATATGTTACCCTGTGCTCCTCCCTTTTCTTAAAGTAGGTATTCACCACAACCATTTCCATCATTTTTGGAAAATCAACTACCATCTGTCCTTCCCCATTCCTATCCTTGATACCATATCTACCCATTACTTCCTCATCACCTCTGTTCCCTTCACCAACATGCCCATTGAAGTCTGCTCCTATCACCACTCTTTCATGCTTTGGTGTACTCTCCACCACAACATCTAACACACTCCAGAAATCTTCTTTCTCCATCTCATAACCTACCTATATGGACTGATGATATTCATCGTCACCCTGTTAGACACTCGCTTAACCTCCAACACACTTTTAACATACTCTTCCTTTAAAATGACCCCAACACCATTTCTCTTCCTGTCCTCACCATGGTACAACAACTTGTACCCACCACCGATGCTCCTGCTCTTACTTCCCTTCCACTTGGTCTCTTGCACACACAATATGTCTACCTTTCTCCTCTCCATCATATCAGCCAGCTCTCTCCCTTTACCAGTCATACTACCAACATTCAAAGTCCCCACTCTCATTTCCACCCTTCTAGTTTTCTTCTTCTCCCGCTGTTTGTGGAAATGTTCTCCTCCTCTTCTTCGTCATCTTCGCCCAGCAGTAGCCCAATTTCCACCGGCACCCTGTTGGGCAACAGCACCAGTGGTGGACGTTGTTAACCCGGGCCTCGACCGATCCGGTATGGAAATTCTATTCTTAGTCTGCATATTTGGGTTGGCTTGTTTTACGCCAGATGCCCTTCCTGACGCAACCCTCCTCATTTATCCGGGCTTGGGACCGGCACTCAGAATGTACTGGCTACACACCCCATGTGGCTGAGTTAAAAATCGCATTGTATGATTTTTAAATAATTAAATTGCATTTTATTGCATAAAATAAGTATTTGACCCCCTACCAACCAGCAAGAATTCTGGCTCTCACAGACCTGTTAATTTTTCTTTAAGAAGTCCTCTTATTCTGCACTCTAATTGCACCTGTTTGAACTTGTTACCTGTATAAAAGACACCTGTTCACACAATCAATCACACTCCAACCTGTCCACCATAGCCAAGACCAAAGAGCTGTCTAAGGACACCAGGGTCAAAACTGTAGACCTGCACAAGGCTGGGATGGACTACAGGACAACAGGCAAGCAGCTTGGTAGAAGACAACAACTGTTGGTGTAATTATTAGAAAATATAAGAAACACAAGATGAGTGTCAATCTTCTTCTGTCTGGGGCTCCATGCAAGATCTCACTTTGTGGGGTAAGGATGAGTCTGAGAAAGCTCAGAACTACACAGGAGGACCTGGTCAATGACCTGAAGAGAGCTGGGACCACAGTCACAAAGATTACATTAGTAACACATGATGCTGTCATGGTTTAAAATCCTGCAGGGCAGCAAGGTCCCCCTGCTCAAGCCAGCACATGTCCAGGCCCATTTGAAGTTTACCAATGACCATCTGGATGATCCAGAGGAGGAATGGGAGATGGTCACGAGGTCAGATGAAACCAAAATAGAGCTTTTTGGTATCAACTCCACTTGCTGTGTTTGGAGGATGAGAACAACCCCAAGAAAACCATCCCAACCGTGAAGCATGGGGGTGGAAACATCATACTCTGGGGGTGCTCTTCTGCAAAGCAGACAGGACGACTGCACCGTATTGAAGGGAGGATGGATGGGGTCATGTATTGTGAGATTTTGGCAAACAACCTCCTTCCCTCAGTAAGAGCATTGAAGATGGGTCATGGCTGGGTCTTCAGCATGACAATGACCCCAAACACACAGCCAGGGCAACTAAGGAGGGGCTTCTTACGGAGCATTTCAAGGTCCTGGAGTGGCCTGGCCAGTCTCCAGACCTGAACTCAATAGAAAATCTTTGGAGGGAGCTGAAACTCCAAACCTGAAAGATTTGGAGAAGATCTGTATGGAGGAGTGGACCAAAATCCCTGCTGCAGTGTGAAAACCTGGTGAAAAACTACAGGAAATGTCTGACCTCTGTAATGGCAGACAAATGTTTCTGTTCCAAATATTAAGGTCTGTTTTTCTATTGGATCAAATACTTATTTTCCCCACTCTTAAGTCAGCAAATACGACAAACTTCACAACACGAAGTTGGAAAAACACACTCAAATGACCTGCAATTCGTGGAGGAAATTGTTCACCTTACCTTTGGTTTGGAGGTTGGTGATCGTAGAAAGAAGAGCTTGCTGAGTGACAAATTAATCCAGAAAAAGCATAATCCAGAAAAAATTGTATAAAGCTGTGACGAGAACTTTAAAAGATTAACATGTACGTCAGTGTCATTGCATGGTCACAGAGTTAGAGAGCTGCAGAACCATAAGTCAGACTGTGGGATTTTAAGGTACCACTCCACAACGGACTTAGAAAAAAAGAGATACTCGACCAATTGTAATCTTTTTAATGCACATAGTGTTCAGCACTAATTTAAGGCAGGTGTTTATTTTTTTCAAAGGACGTTTTGACCCAGTCATTAAATGAAGCAGGTCCATTATATGCAAGTTTTATTGTACTTTGGAACCTGACTCAAAACACAAGGAAAAATAAAGTTAGTTACATCTAGTGGACAGGAGTAAAACTCCAAGCTAAACACAGCTTGAAGCTGGATGTCAAGAAACTTCCTACTTTTAAACTCTGATAAGACTGAAATGATGGTTCTTGGACCAGTGAGACATCAGCATCAATTTGACCAGTTAACGCTTAGCCTAGGCTCATGTGTCATACATCACATGGACAAAGTGAGGAAGGCTTCCTTTTTTGACAAAGTGAGGAACCTTGGGGTAATTTTTGATCCTACATTGTCCTTTGGCCTCCACATTAGAAATATTACCAGGACTGCTTTCTTCCACCTGTGAAATATAGTTAAGATTCGTCCCATCCTGTCTATGGCTGATGCTGAGACCCTGATCCATGCGTTTGTCTCTTCTAGATTGACTACTGCAATGTTCTATTTTCTGGTTTACCGCAGTCTAGCATTAGGGCTCTCCAATTGGTTCAAAATGCTACAGCCAGACTTTTGACATGAAGCAGAAAGTTTGACCACATTACACCCATTTTGGCGTCTCTTCACTGCCTTCCTGTCCCAGTAAGGTTCTGCTACTCGTCTATAAAATTCTTCACGAACTGGCATCTCCCTACCTAGCTGACCTAATTAAACCTTACGTACCGACCCGGGCTCTGTGTTCTCAGGGTGTAGGACTACTTTGTGTCCCTAGGGTGAATAAGAAGTCTGAGTCACAGAGCTTTCTCTTATCGTGTCCCTGTTCTGTGGAATGATCTCCCTGCGTCAATAAACAGTCAGATTCTGTGGAGACTTTTGAGTCCAGACTTAAGACGCACTTATTTTTCCTTTTGTATGGCTAGCATACTGGTATAGTATGTTACCACCCCTTATGTTACTATGCTTTTTATTCTTTTTAATTGATTTTATTAATAAACGGAGCGTGCTGCGACATCAACTTTACCTACAGTGAGGAAAATAAGTATTTGAACACCCTGCAATTTTGCAAGTTCTCCCACTTAGAAATCATGGAGGGGTCTGAAATTTTCATCTTAGGTGCACGTCCACTGTGAGAGACATAATCTAAAAAAAAAAAAAAAAAAAAAATCCAGAAACCACAATGTATGATTTTTTAAAAATAATTTATTTGTATATTACTGCTGCAAATAAGTATTTGAACACTTGTGAAAATCAATTTTAATATTTGGTACAGTTACCTTTGTGTTGGGAAAGTGTAGTGACACGGACCCACAACAGGGGGCGTAAATGAACGGACAATGAAAATGCCAAAGATAACAATTTAATGTTGTGAAATGTGCATAACGGAATACAGATACGACTTTAGGTAACAGTCAATTAAACAATAGGTGACGTGTGGGCAGGCTCGAGGATAGGAGACGCCTGTCCAGAGAAGAGTCGGCCCCACACGATTTCCACTGCCAGCGGAGACCTGCAACACACCGAAGCCGCCAAGTCCTGAGTCCCCAGGTGGCCACAGCCTCTAGCTGTCGGATCGGGTACTGCTGGCAGGAAGAACAAACAGATCAAGTGGGTGTGTGCACACCCAGCAAACAGTTCAGCAAAGTCACAGTCCCCTCCGGAGGGAATAATCCACCACTTCCAGGAAAACAGGAACGCTAAGTACGTGCAGTACCAATAATATACTTAAGTGATAAGTGAGGAGCGGGAACGCCAACTCCTTCCAACTTCCACCACCCAGCTCCAAGCTGTGAGTATACAAGGTTACGACTGCCAGACTTAGAAACAGGAAAAGTGCGAACGGCACAATTACAGCTGAGAGGTTTACCTGTCGGGTAAGCTGATTTCTCGGCAGGGATGTGACGTCTCTGCCAGGCTTTTATGGTGTGATGAATGATGAGATGAGTGGTGACAGCTGTCAGCTCCGGGCTCCTGGGGTTCTCATGCGATGACTGCGCCCTCTGGGGCCTGAAGCCCGCCATTCAGGCAGGGCGCCCTCTGGTGGTGGGCCAGCAGTACCTCCTCTTCGGACGGCCCACACAACAGGACCCCCCCCACCCCCCCACCCCCCAACGGACGCCTCCTGGCGCCCGACCAGGCTTGTCAGGAGCGCTCTTCGGGTTCATAACCCTCCCAGTCCACCAGATACTGGAATCCCCGGCCCTTCCGACGGACATCCAGGAGCCTGCGCATGGTCCAAGCAGGCTCTCTGTCGATGAGCCGGGCAGGAGGCAGCGCCGGTCTGGGGGTGCAGAGTTCCGAGGTGTGGTAAGGTTTGATACGGGAGACATGGAAAACAGGATGAAGCCGCAGTGAAGCTGGCAGCTTCAGCTTCACTGCTGCCAGAATGAGGACTTTGAGTATGGTGTATGGTCCAATGAATCGGTCTTTCAGTTTCTGGGATTCCACTTGAAGGGGGATGTCCTTGATGGATAACCAAACCTCCTGCCCGGGCTGGTATGCAGGGGCCGGGGAACGCCGGCGGTCTGCATGGGCCTTGGCCCTTGTCTGGGCTTTAAGCAGGGCAGAGTGGGCAGTACGCCACACCCGACGGCACCTCCTTAGGTGGGCCTGGACCAAGGGCACCCCGACCTCTCCCTCAACGAGCGGAAACAATGAGGGCTGGTACCCCAAACATACCTCAAACAGGGAGAGGCCGGTGGCAGATGAGATTTGGCTGTTGTGAGCATACTCGATCCAGGCCAGATGGTTGCTCCAGGCCATCGGGTGCGCGGAGGTCACGCAGCGGAGGGCCTGCTCCAAATCCTGGTTCGGCCGCTCTGCCTGTCCGTTCGTCTGGGGATGGTACCCGGACGAGAGGCTTACGGTGGCCCCCAGTTCCCTACAGAAACTCCTCCAGACTTGCGAGGAGAACTGGGGACCACGGTCAGAGACAATGTCGGATGGAATCCCGTGCAGACACAAGACATGGTGGACCAGGAGGTCTGCTGTCTCCTGGGCCGTCGGGAGCTTCGGGAGGGCCACAAAGTGAGCCGCCTTGGAGAACCGGTCCACTATCGTGAGGATGGTTGTCATGCCCTGGGACGGCGGGAGACCAGTGACAAAGTCCAGGCCGATGTGGGACCAGGGGCGATGAGGCACAGGTAACGGCTGGAGGAGTCCTTGTGCTCTGTGGTGGTCTGCCTTGCCCCGGTGAAGGTGGTACAGGCCTGGACATAACCCCAGACGTTGGCTTCCATAGACACCCACAAGAAGCGCTGCCGGACCACTGCCACGGTTCTTCGCACCCCTCGGTGGCAGGAGAGCTTAGAACCATGACAGAAGTCCAGGACTGCAGCTCTGGCCTCTGGTGGGACGTATAGTTTGTCTTTCGGGCCAGTTCCCGGGTCCGGGTTCCGTGCCAGGGCCTCCCGGACGGTCTTCTCCACATGCCAGGTGAGGGTGGCCACGACAGTGGACTCGGGGATGATGGTTTCCGGAGGATCCGACAGCTCGGTCTTGACTTCCTCCTCATGTACCCGGGACAGGGCATTGGATCTTTGATTCTTGGTCCCGGGGCGGTATGTGATCTGGAAGTCAAAATGCCCGAAGAACAGTGACCAGCGGGCTTGCCTGGGGTTCAGACGCTTGGCGGTCCGGATGTATTCCAGGTTCCGATGGTCCGTGAAAACCGTAAATGGCAGCGCAGCTCCCTCCAACAGGTGTCTCCACTCCTCAAGGGCCTCTTTCACCGCTAGAAGTTCCCGATTGCCAACGTCATAGTTCCTTTCAGCTGGGGTCAACCTGCGGGAAAAATAGGCACAAGGATGGAGAACCTTGTCAGACTCCCCACTCTGGGACAGCACGGCTCCTATCCCTGAGTTAGAGGCATCCACTTCAACTACAAACTGGCGATTGGGATCGGGCTGCACCAGAACTGGTGCAGTCGAGAACCGGCGTTTCAACTCCCTAAACATGGCTTCGCACCGATCTGACCAGGTGAAGGGGACTTTAGGGCCATCAGGGGGCTAAGTACCTGACTGTAGCCCTTGATGAACCTCCGGTAGAAATTTGCAAAGCCGAGGAACTGCTGCAATTTTCTATGGCTTGTCGGTTGGGGCCAATCTCTCACCGCTGCAACCTTGGCCGGATCAGGGGCGACGGAGCTGGAGGAGATTATAAACCCCAAGAAAGACAAAGAAGTGCGGTGGAACTCGCACTTCTCGCCCTTCACAAACAACCGGTTCTCCAACAACTGCTGCAGGACCTGACGTACATGCTGCACATGAGTCTCAGGATCCGGGGAGAAGATGAGAATATCGTCAAGGTATACAAAGACGAACCGATGCAGGAAGTCCCGCAAGACATCATTAACCAAAGCTTGGAACGTCGCGGGCGTATTGGTGAGGCCGAACGACATGACCAGGTACTCAAAGTGACCTAACGGGGTGTTAAATGCCGTCTTCCACTCCCGGATCAGAACCAGGCGATATGCATTCCTAAGATCCAGTTTTGTGAAAATTTGGGCTCCATGCAAGGGCGTGAACACTGAATCCAACAGAGGTAACGGGTATCAGTTGCGAACCGTGATCTCGTTCAGCCCTCTGTAATCAAAACATGGACGGAGTCCGCCGTCTTTCTTGCCCACAAAAAAGAAACCAGCACCCATCGGGGATCAACCCGGCAGCTAAAGAGTCCCGGATGTAGGTCTCCATTGATTCGCGCTCCCGACATGAGAGGTTGTACAGCCTGCTGGACGGGTACTCGACGCCCGGGATCAAATCAATGGCGCAATCGTACGGATGGTGCGGGGGCAGCGTGAGTGCCAGATCCTTGCTAGTGTCTTCAGCAAGGATCTGGCACTCACGCTGCCTACATCCGGGACTGTCAGCAAGGTCTTGGTACTCGGCTGGCACTGCCGCCAGATTGGGGGGGACTAGAACCTCCTCTTTAGCTGTCACACCGGGTGGAACCGAGGATCCTAAGCACTCCCGGTGGCAGGTTTCGCTCCACTGCGTCACAATCCCAGATGGCCAATCAATCCGGGGATTGTGCTTTATCATCCATGGAAAACCCAAAATCACTTCGGAGGTAGAAGGTGTTACATAAAACACAACCTCCTCCCTGTGATTTCCATGGTGAAGGTAGGGCCAGTAGAGGGAGCCCGACTTCCTTTGCCCATCTGCTGTCCAGCAGATTCCCTTCTGACCCCGTGTCCACCAGTGCTGGGGCGTGAAGGGTTAGATGCCCACTCAGGATCGTAACTGGGATGCGTGCGGATTTACGGGGTTTCCCCGCGTGAGTATTATGGCCCACCCTTAGTCCAGTCTCTAAGGGCGGGCGTTGTAGTTTAACTGCTTGGGGCAGTTCTTCTGTATGTGCTCACTCGAGCCACAGAAAAAACACTCCCCGCGGGCCAGCCTCTGTTGTCTGTTATTTGATTTCACTTTGGCCCTGCTCGTGTCCATAGCTTCGTCAGCAGGGGGAGCTGTTGCCACACGGAGCTCTCTGGCTGTGGCGCGTGGGGACGGCGGCACCCTTTCAGACCCGGAAGGAAGAGGGACGGCTCGTGCCCGGCCACACCCTTCGCCCCGCTCCCGACGATGTTCTAGTCGGTTGTCTAACCGCATAACCAGGTCGATAAGCCCGTCAAAATCCCGCGGCTCATCCTTAGCCAGCAGATGCTCCTTCAGGACCGGAGACAGTCCGTTTATGAAGGCGGCGCGGAGTGCAACAGTATTCCAGCCAGGCCTCGCTGCTGTGATGCGGAAGTCGACTGCATACTCGGCTGCACTCCGACGCCCCTGTCTCATTGACAGCAGCACGTTCGAAGCAGTCTCGCCTCTATTGGGGTGATCAACACTTGTTTGAACTCCCGCACAAACCCAGCATATGTTGTTAGGAGCCGTGAATTCTGCTCCCAGAGCACCGTAGCCCAGGCGCATGCCTCTCCTCAAAGCAAGTTTATAACATAAGCCACCCGGCTCGCATCAGACGCGTACATGACGGGACGCTGTGCAAAGACGAGCGAACACTGCATCAGGAAGTCTGCGCACGTCTCAACACAACCTCCGTACGGCTCCGGAGGGCTTATGTATGCTTCAGGGGACGGGGGGGGGGGGGTTGTTGAACGACCACTGGAATGTCTGCATTCGGCACTCAGTCAGCAGGAGGAGGTGCTGCAGCAGCGCCCTGCGCGTGCGCTTCCACCTGAGCGGTGAGAGCCTCCATCCTCCGAATGAGTATAACATTCTATTCGATTACCAAATCCAACCGAGCAGTGAAGGCGGTTAAGATTTGCTGCAGCTCACCTAATACGCCTCCTGCTGGCGCCTGTGCACCTTGCATTTCCATTGGTGGTTCACTCAATGGTTGACGCCCCTCGGGATCCATGACGATTGGCTGAGAAATCCTGTTGGGAAAGTGTAGTGACACGGACCCACAACAGGGGGCGTAAATGAACGGACAAAGAAAATGCCAAAAATAACAATTTAATGTTGTGAAATGTGCACAACGGAATACAGATATGACTTTAGGTAACAGTCAATTAAACAATAGGTGACGTGAGGGCAGGCTCGAGGATAGGAGACGCCTGTCCAGAGAAGTGTCGGCCCCATACGATTTCCATTGCCAACGGAGACCTGCAACACACCGAAGCCGTCAAGTCCTGAGTCCCCAGGTGGCCACCGCCTCCAGCTGTTGGATCAGGTACTGCTGGCAGGGAGAACAAACAGATCAAGTGGGTGTGTGCACACCCAGCAAACAGCTCAGCAAAGTCACAGTCCCCTCCGGAGGGAATAATCCACCACTTCCAGGAAAACAGGAACGCTAAGTACATGCAGTACCAATAATATACTTAAGTGATAAGTGAGGAGCGGGAACGCCAACTCCTTCCAACTTCCACCACCCAGCTCCAAGCTGTGAGTATACAAGGTTATGATTGCCAGACTTAGAAACAGGAAAAGTGCCAACGGCACAATTACGGCTGACAATTACCTGTCGGGTAAGCTGATTTCTCGGCAGGGATGTGACGTCTCTGCCAGGCTTTTATGGTGTGATGAATGATGAGATGAGTGACAGCTGTCAGCTCCGGGCTCCTGGAGTTCTCATGCGGCGACTGCGCCCTCTGGTGCCTGAAGCCTGCCATTCAGGCAGGGCGCCCTCTGGTGGTGGGCCAGCAGTACCTCCTCTTCGGGCGGCCCACACAACAGTTTGTTTGCAATTACAGAGGTCAAATGTTTCCTGTAGTTTTTCACCAGGTTTTCACACACTGCAGCAGGGATTTTGGTCCACTCCTCCATACAGATCTTCTCTAGATCTTTCAGGTTTGGAGTTTCAGCTCTCTCCAAAGATTTTCTATTGAGTTCAGTTCTGGAGACTGGCCAGGCCACTCCAGGACCTTGAAATGCTTCTTACAGAGCCCCTCCTTAGTTGCCCTGGCTGTGTGTTTGGGGTCATTGTCATGCTGAAGACCCAGCCATGACCCATCTTCAATGCTCTTACTGAGGGAAGGAGGTTGTTTGCCAAAATCTCACAATACATGACCCCATCCATCCTCCCTTCAATACGGTGCAGTCGTCCTGTCCCCTTTGCAGAAGAGCACCCCCAGAGTATGATGTTTCCACCCCCATGCTTCACAGTTGGGATGGTTTTCTTGGGGTTGTTCTCATCCTCTAAACATGGTAAGTGGAGTTGATTCCAAAAAGCTCTATTCTGGTCTCATCTGACCACATGACCTTCTCCCATGCCTCCTCTGGATCATCCAGATGGTCACTGGTGAACTTCAAACGGGCCTGGACATGTGCTGGCTTGAGCAGGGGGACCTTGCTGCCATGCAGGATTTTAAACCATGACAGCATCATGTGTTACTAATGTAATCTTTGTGACTGTGGTCCCAGCTCTCTTCAGGTCATTGACCAGGTCCTCCTGTGTAGTTCTGAGCTTTCTCAGAATCATCCTTACCCCACAAAGTGAGATCTTGCATGGAATCCCAGACCGAGGGAGATTGACAGTCATCTTGTGTTTCTTCCACTTTCTAATAAATAATCAGAACAGTTGTTGTCTTCTACCAAGCTGCTTGCCTGTTGTCCTGTAGTCCATCCCAGCCTTGTGCAGGTCTACAGTTTTGTCCCTGGTGTCCTTAGACACCACCTATGGTGGACAGGTTGGAGTGTGATTGATTGTGTGAACAGGTGTCTTTTATACAGGTAACAAGTTCAAACAGGTGCAATTAATACAGGTAAAGAGTGCAGAATAAGAGGGCTTCTTAAAGAAAAATTAACAGGTCTGTGAGAGACAGAATTCTTGCTGGTTGGTAGGTGATCAAATACTTATTTGCAGCAGTAACATACAAATAAATTAAAAAAAATAATAAAAAATAATTAAAAAATCATACATTGTGATTTCTGGATTTTTTTTTTTTTTTTAAGATTCTGTCTCTCACAGTTGAAGTGAACCTACGATAAAAATTACAGACCTCTACATTCTTTGTTGGTGGGAAAACCTGCAAAACTGACAGGGGGTCAAATACTTATTTTCCCCACTGTATATCCATTACAACCTTTTTTTTTTCAAGAAAAAAAGGTTGGGACAGGGCAGTTTCTTTTAAATGTAAGAAATAATTAATCAATTTTACAGCCAGTTTTCTTGAGAAATGTCAGAGGATGCCTAATGTCTGATGCCCTCAGGGAGGCGCTACAGGCTCACAAAGACAAAAACAGACTGAAAAAGAGTTTCTTCCCCAAAGCCATAACCACATTGAACTCTAGCATGCACTGATCCTCCTCGTGCAATCTTAACTATCTGCAATAACCCAATCACCCATGGACAATATACATTTCTGTGCAGTATGTATTTATATCCTAAGCCGCACCTTGCATTAGTGTCAATTGTATATATATATATATTTTTTTTTTCCTTGCATTGTTGAATTTTTCTTTATATCTTGTTTTTGATATATATTCTTGCACTATTTTATCTTTTTTTGCACTATTTTTATTCTATTTTATTGCACTGCAACTGAATGGCCCTAATCTCGTTGTACCAATGTATAATGACAATAAAAGGCATTCTGATTCTGATTCAGAGGGTGAAAACATGAACATTTGCAAGTCAATGAATATTTCTTAGACTTCATTTACATCAATCATTCAAAAACTAAATGTCCATGCTGGAAGGAGACAAGTGAGGGAAGCCACCAAGACAACTCTGGAAGAACTTTTGGCTTCTGTGAGTGAAGAAACAGGGAATAGTGCAACATTTTTATTTTTATCTTCACTTTACATATAGTCCCAACTTTTTCTGATTTGTGTTGTTTTCTGTTGCATTTCTGAAATTACAGAACCGCTGTAAAGAAAAGTGTGAACAATTTATTGTTTTTTAAAACTTTGTAGAACAAACATAAAAACCAAACTCTTATAAAGAAGGAAAGAAAATACCTGGACATGTGCAGGAAAAACTTTGATATAAACTGAACAGAACAAAGCAGGCTGATTTTAATTAAAATAAGAGCTCACTTACACTCAACAAAAATATAAACGCAACACCTTTGGTTTTGCTCCCATTTTGTGAGATGAACTCAAAGATCTAAAACTTTGTCCACATACACAATATCACCATTTCCCTCAAATATTGTTCACAAACCAGTCTAAATCTGTGATAGTGAGCACTTCTTTGCTGAGATAATCCATCCCACCTCACAGGTGTGCCATATCAAGATGCTGATTAGACACCATGATTAGTGCACAGGTGTGCCTTAGACTGCCCACAATAAAAGGCCACTCTGAAAGGTGCAGTTTTGTTTTATTGGGGGGATACCAGTCAGTATCTGGTGTGACCACCATTTGCCTCATGCAGTGCAACACATCTCCTTCACATAGAGTTGATCAGGTTGTCAATTGTGGCCTGTGGAATGTTGGTCCACTCCTCTTCAAGTGGCTGTGTGAAGTTGCTGGATATTGGCAGGAACTGGTACACGCTGTCGTATACGCCGGTCCAGAGCATCCCAAACATGCTCAATGGGTGACATGTCCGGTGAGTATGCCGGCCATGCAAGAACTGGGACATTTTCAGCTTCCAAGAATTGTGTACAGATCCTTGCAACATGGGGCCGTGCATTATCCTGCTGCAACATGAGGTGATGTTCTTGGATGTATGGCACAACAATGGGCCTCAGGATCTCGTCACGGTATCTCTGTGCATTCAAAATGCCATCAATAAAATGCACCTGTGTTCTTCGTCCATAACAGATGCCTGCCCATACCATAACCCCACCGCCACCATGGGCCACTCGATCCACAACATTGACATCAGAAATCGCTCACCCACACGACGCCACACACGCTGTCTGCCATCTGCCCTGGACAGTGTGAACCGGGATTCATCCGTGAAGAGAACACCTCTCCAACGTGCCAAACGCCAGTGAATGTGAGCATTTGCCCACTCAAGTCGGTCACGATGACGAACTGGAGTCAGGTCGAGACCCCGATGAGGACGACGAGCATGCAGATGAGCTTCCCTGAGACGGTTTCTGACAGTTTGTGCAGAAATTCTTTGGTTATGCAAACCGATTGTTTCAGCAGCTGTCCGAGTGGCTGGTCTCAGACAATCTTGGAGGTGAACATGCTGGATGTGGAGGTCCTGGGCTGGTGTGGTTACACGTGGTCTGCGGTTGTGAGGCTGGTTGGATGTACTGCCAAATTCTCTGAAACGCCTTTGGAGACGGCTTATGGTAGAGAAATGAACATTCAATACACGAGCAACAGCTCTGGTTGACATTCCTGCTGTCAGCATGCCAATTGCACGCTCCCTCAAATCTTGCGACATCTGTGGCATTGTGCTGTGTGATAAAACCACCTTTCAGAGTGGCCTTTTATTGTGGGCAGTCTAAGGCACACCTGTGCACTAATCATGGTGTCTAATCAGCATCTTGATATGGCACACCTGTGAGGTGGGATGGATTATCTCAGCAAAGGAGAAGTGCTCACTATCACAGATTTAGACTGGTTTGTGAACAATATTTGAGGGAAATGGTGATATTGTGTATGTGGAAAAAGTTTTAGATCTTTGAGTTCATCTCATACAAAATGGGAGCAAAACCAAAAGTGTTGCATTTATATTCTTATTGAGTGTACTTTGAAATAAATAAAACATATAGCTGCAGCCTAATAACTTTGAAAAATAACTGAAATAAGCAGCTTATATTTTTATTTTGACAAGTTCCTTTTAGTGTGATGACAGAATTCATCCTGGTTTTTTTCTCCTCCTCAGTCACATTTTGTGCTTGAACATAAAACAACTACATGATCCAAAATAATACTTTTAAAAAAATAAAAGCTTATTAAAGTTCAGAGTTCTCACCTGATTAATGTGAGAACCGGCACAGCACAGAGGTTAATCATGAGTACTGCCCCTTCACACACACACACACACACACACACACACACACACACACACACACACACACACACACACACACACACACACACTTCTTTTTCAGCTGTTGTTTTTGGAAATTGACCGTCCATATGAAGGCTGGACTTCTCACTGTACAAAACTCTAAATGGTTCAGTTATTTAAGGCACAAGTTTAAAGAAAAAAAAAATCATCAAACTTGTCAAACACTTAATCACAAGACAAGATTTTTAACTAGACATTGGTCTAGCAGGGGAAATATCTACTGGACGTAGGTCAAAAGTTACTGGTCCATGTCCTCGGACCAGTGGATTTCTCTACACCTGCTTTTGAGCATCTTCACACTAGCAGGAGTCATTTTGGTCAAAGCTTCAAAAACCTGCTTCATCATCACATTAAGTATAAGAACACATTGTTTACATGAGAAAAAAATAATGAGATACACACCATCAATAAGCAGACGTTCACAGGACGGACTTATCCCGTGAACATTTCCATCAACAGTGGGTTACCAACAGTGTGGCACTGTTCAGTCAATCTGTCTGCAGGGGGCAGTTCTCAAAAACTGAGTGACCATGCAAGGAGACGAGTGAGGGAAGACACCCAGACACCTCTGAAGGAGACAAGTGAGGGAAGACACCAAGACACCCAGACGCCTCTGAAGGAGACAAGTGAGGGAAGATACCAAGACACCAGAGTCCTCTGAAGGAGACGAGTGAGGGAAGACACCAAGACACCAGACCCCTCTGAAGGAGACAAGTGGGGGAAGACACCAAGACACCAGAGTCTTCTGAAGGAGACGAGTGAGGGAAGACACCAAGACACCAGACCCCTCTGAAAGAGTTCTATATAGGCCTCTAACTGCGAAGCATTTTTGTGTTGCTTCACCAATTAACCAGCTTCATGTTCGTTGGAAGATGTGAAATTTCAGCTCCAGTTTGGCAGCAGCCAGGTGGGGACTGGGGCCGAGACTGAATCAGACTCTTGGACGGCACCCGAAACTCTGTCAGAAGAAAAACAGACACCACACAACAGCAACCCTTAGGGGTGGAGCTAAACAACAAGGACATTGGAGTACAAGGTGAACATTATCGTGGTTGCTGTGATCCAGTTTTCATTGCTGTCTTACGTAAAAAAAAATAAACAGCATCAGAGGCAGTGGTGCCTCGCGGACTAACGGTGTCAGGCAGAGGTGGACAGCAGGGGCAGCAGAGTGCCACAAAGGGCAGAGTCTGCAGGTGCTCCAAGTGTTGCTGCTCCAGGTGATCTCAGCAGGTGGTGAGGAGCTCCTCAGTAAATGCACCCGCTGAAGTGAGCCCACGGTCTGGGTCCAACCCCAACTTAGCAAATCCAAGACTTTCAACAGTCTGTCAGATAAAGTGCAGCGCCACCTTCAGGCCACCGTGGCAGCATGAGTTACTTTTTTATTCCTGTCTGGCTGCAGAGGTGGCGACAATAAAACGTTACAAACTGCTTCTGAAATCGTCCGCTACAAAATGCATTTTTTTCTTTGACAGCAAATATTCAAAAGTACAAACAGACAAACTTCACATATGAACTTAAAATCTGCTAAGTCAAACGTTTATTCATACAAATCTGTAAGAAACAGGATGTGACCTTCACCAGTGATGCTACAATCAGTGCATTTTCAGAATAAAAGTCCTCTCTTGCTGTGGAATGGTTGAAGCTTTTAAGGCCACGTCAGGTTAGAAAAGTGTCAAAACCCTCCCAAAATACCCAGAGTTCGATCCCAAACCATCACATGTCACGAAGGATGCGTTTTGGAGTGCAGGAACCTCCTGAAATTCCTGGAGTTTTGAGGTTTTGGGGCCAGTGGGCGGAGCTTCACAATAAAAAAAATGCAGTGCATTCTCAGACTGTGTTGACTCTTGAACTCAGATGCAAATTGGATGACACTTTGGAGCTGATGCGTGCCTTGCAGTTGAAGCTGAAGATTTCAGAGGCCAGTGAATATTCTTAATTCATAATTGGGATTTGGTTGTTCAAGTGGAACTGTTAAAAGTGTTTTTCACTGCTCGGCTGCAACACTCCAGGCTTATCTAGCCTCAAGGACAAATTGCCCACTGTTTACCTCCAGAGGAATTTATTCAGGCCTTGGTGAGATTATTCGGCTCCATTCTTATCTCAACCCACAAGGACAATAAACTGACTTACACATGGACTGAAGCATGCTCCAGTTTCTCCTTTTACCTCTCTTTCTGCCCCCCCGGCAGGCCCCCGTTCTTCGAAAGCTGGCAGGCGGCGCGACTTCAGTTGCAGCGGCTACCAACACACTCACATCGCCTCAATTTGGAAAACGGACTGTTTCAAGTTTAGTGCACATAAATAATGTCAAATGAATATGTGTTGTCCTAATTCTGATGTGTGCCATTATTACAGTAAACAAGTAATAATTGTGGATTAATTGCTGTTTGTATGTGGAATGTGAGTGTGGCAATCTTGTTGTTGTAATAACAATGATAATAAAAACTATCTATCTATCTATCTATCTAAAATCAGGCTGCTAACATCTGCGCGTGTGGTGCTAACTATACTTCCTGCTGTCAGTCATCAGGCTGATGATGTCATCTTGTAAGGCCTCTGTGACTCCGCCCACTGCCGAGTTCAATATCACTGCTAATTACAGTCATCAAACAGCAGCTGACGTCACTATCAACCAATCAGCAGGAGACAAATACTGTTACCATGGCAACAAACACAATCCATCAGAGCTTATCAAAAAAGTCAATAAAAATATTTTTTTCTTTCACAATAAAGTACAGAAAATATAAAATCTCTTTATGTAAATAAGTCCTGTTTCAGCCCATCGTAGCATATTTACATACAGTACCAACGAGTCCTTCAGGTCAAAGTTCAATCAAAGGCAACTGGACTTCCTCAGCACGGATCCAGTGAGCCAGAACTCGACCCGCTCTGATCCACAAACCAAATGGAACCAGCAGTGAGTTCAATGCTGAAGCTGAGCGTACGTCAGAGCTTAACGTGCGTGAGAAGCGTCACCATGTTAGCGGCATCACCATGTTAGCAGCGTCACCATGTTAGCGGCACGCAGACAGACAACTAAGATCAACAAAGTCCATTTAATTAAGAGGACGAATCGCACTGAAGTGACCAATAAATAAAACTATTATTAACATCAAAGTAAACAAATGATGCAAAAAAACATCATGTGAGCGGTTCCTGAAATAAAGTCAAAGTTTGGAGAGTTTTTGGGATCAAATGTAGAAAAACTTTTTATAATGAAGACGTGGAGAAAAAAAACACAAATCTATCAGGGTTTTTGATCAATAATCAGATGTTTTTAGTGTCGTGATGACTGAAGATGTTTCTAAAAATCTCTGAGAAAACAAACCAAAATTCTGTCCTTTTTTCTCCTTAATGAGATTCATGAAACATTTAGAGGAGGAGCTTCGTCAGAAGACTCGTGTTTCCCCCGAGAAGGACCAAAGGTCAAAGTCAAATGTCAAACATCGCAGTAATAAACGTTGAGCTGCCACCATTCAGAAACCTGTGCTTCAGATTCAGGCCCATTCTCACTGTGGAGGATCAGAATTCAGGTTTCCACACCGGTTTCTGGTCCTGGTCCAGAGCAGGAAGCAGGAGCCACATGGGGCTGAAAAGTTCCAGGTTCTCAGGGAGCAGCTTTAGTACCGGACAAACTCAGTCTGAAGGGACTGGAAGGCAAGAGATGAAAACCAGCGTCACATGTTCATCCAACAACACAAAAGAAAAACAAACAACAAAAACACAGAATAAAATTAAAATGCTTCAACTTCAAACAATAACTGTGAACACTAGGGGGCACTGTAGGAAAAACTATTGTAAAACTACAAATGTAAGAAGATCAAACTCTGGCTGCATGTACGGCTCTGAAACAGAAAAACAAAAACAAACAAAACAAACATGTTTCCATGTGGCGGCGGCTGATGGACTGTAACATACTTAATAAAGACTGAGGACGGGTTTGGACTGTCCATGAGGCTGAACTCAAAGACGAGCAGCAAAACAAGATCATTTTGCTTGCCTCTACTGGTGGTTGGCTCTCACTGCGGTATTGTATCACTTCCTGTTCCGGAGCACAGCGGTGTTTTTCTGTATCTGTTAGCTGTTTAATCTGCGCAGTTAGATTGATCTAGTTATCTAGATTACGATTTGTTTCCCAGTGTAATCTTTACGTGCCTTAACTAAAGCACTCCTTCTGCTGAATCACCTCTAAATTATTTACACATTATTCACTTTGCGTGTTTTTAGGAATCCGCTAGCTTAGCGTAGCTACTAGCTCTTAGCCGATTTAGCATGGCGGCTTCTCCTGTCTCTCCCGCACTTTTCTGCTCTGGGTGTGAAATGTTTAGTTATTCCTCGGCCTCCTTTAGCAGTAACGGTACTTGTAATAACTGTAGCTTATTCGTAGCTTTGGAGGCCAGGCTGGGCGAATTGGAGACTCGGCTCCGCACCGTGGAAAATTCTACAGTTAGCCAGGCCCCTGTAGTCGGTGCGGAGCAAGGTAGCTTAGCCGCCGTTAGTTACCCCCTGGCAGATCCCGAGCAGCCGGGAAAGCAGGCTGACTGGGTGACTGTGAGGAGGAAGCGTAGCCCTAAACAGAAGCCCCGTGTACACCGCCAACCCGTTCACATCTCTAACCGTTTTTCCCCACTCGACGACACACCCGCCGAGGATCAAACTCTGGTTATTGGCGACTCTGTTTTGAGAAATGTGAAGTTAGCGACACCAGCAACCATAGTCAATTGTCTTCCGGGGGCCAGAGCAGGCGACATTGAAGGAAATTTGAAACTGCTGGCTAAGGCTAAGCGTAAATTTGGTAAGATTGTAATTCACGTCGGCAGTAATGACACCCGGTTACGCCAATTGGAGGTCACTAAAATTAACATTAAATCGGTGTGTAACTTTGCAAAAACAATGTCGGACTCTGTAGTTTTCTCTGGGCCCCTCCCCAATCGGACCGGGAGTGACATGTTTAGCCGCATGTTCTCCTTGAATTGCTGGCTGTCTGAGTGGTGTCCAAAAAATGAGGTGGGCTTCATAGATAATTGGCAAAGCTTCTGGGGAAAACCTGGTCTTGTTAGGAGAGACGGCATCCATCCCACTTTGGATGGAGCAGCTCTCATTTCTAGAAATCTGGCCAATTTTCTTAAATCCTCCAAACCGTGACTATCCAGGGTTGGGACCAGGAAGCAGAGTTGTAGTCTTACACACCTCTCTGCAGCTTCTCTCCCCCTGCCATCCCCTCATTACCCCATCCCCGTAGAGACGGTGCCTGCTCCCAGACTACCAATAACCAGCAAAAATCTATTTAAGCATAAAAATTCAAAAAGAAAAAATAATATAGCACCTTCAACTGCACCACAGACTAAAACAGTTAAATGTGGTCTATTAAACATTAGGTCTCTCTCTTCTAAGTCCCTGTTGGTAAATGATATAATAATTGATCAACATATTGATTTATTCTGCCTAACAGAAACCTGGTTACAGCAGGATGAATATGTTAGTTTAAATGAGTCAACACCCCCGAGTCACACTAACTGTCAGAATGCTCGTAGCACGGGCCAGGGCGGTGGATTAGCAGCAATCTTCCATTCCAGCTTATTAATTAATCAAAAACCCAGACAGAGCTTTAATTCATTTGAAAGCTTGTCTCTTAGTCTTGTCCATCCAAATTGGAAGTCCCAAAAACCAGCTTTATTTGTTATTATCTATCGTCCACCTGGTCGTTACTGTGAGTTTCTCTGTGAATTTTCAGACCTTTTGTCTGACTTAGTGCTTAGCTCAGATAAGATAATTATAGTGGGCGATTTTAACATCCACACAGATGCTGAGAATGACAGCCTCAACACTGCATTTAATCTATTATTAGACTCTATTGGCTTTGCTCAAAAAGTAAATGAGTCCATCCACCACTTTAATCATATCTTAGATCTTGTTCTGACTTATGGTATGGAAATAGAAGACTTAACAGTATTCCCTGAAAACTCCCTTCTGTCTGATCATTTCTAAATAACATTTACATTTACTCTGATGGACTACCCAGCAGTAGGGAATAAGTTTCATTACACTAGAAGTCTTTCAGAAAGCGCTGTAACTAGGTTTAAGGATATGATTCCTTCTTTATGTTCTCTAATGCCATATACCAACACAGGGCAGAATAGCTACCTAAACTCTGTAAGGAAGATAGAGTATCTCGTCAATAGTTTTACATCCTCATTGAAGACAACTTTGGATGCTGTAGCTCCTCTGAAAAAGAGAGCTTTAAATCAGAAGTGTCTGACTCCGTGGTATAACTCACAAACTCGTAGCTTAAAGCAGATAACCCGTAAGTTGGAGAGGAAATGGCGTCTCACTAATTTAGAAGATCTTCACTTAGCCTGGAAAAAGAGTCTGTTGCTCTATAAAAAAGCCCTCCGTAAAGCTAGGACATCTTTCTACTCATCACTAATTGAAGAAAATAAGAACAACCCCAGGTTTCTTTTCAGCACTGTAGCCAGGCTGACAAAGAGTCAGAGCTCTATTGAGCTGAGTATTCCATTAACTTTAACTAGTAATGACTTCATGACTTTCTTTGCTAACAAAATTTTAACTATTAGAGAAAAAATTACTCATAACCATCCCAAAGACGTATCGTTATCTTTGGCTGCTTTCAGTGATGCCGGTATTTGGTTAGACTCTTTCTCTCCGATTGTTCTGTCTGAGTTATTTTCATTAGTTACTTCATCCAAACCATCAACATGTTTATTAGACCCCATTCCTACCAGGCTGCTCAAGGAAGCCCTACCATTATTTAATGCTTCGATCTTAAATATGATCAATCTATCTTTGTTAGTTGGCTATGTACCACAGGCTTTTAAGGTGGCAGTAATTAAACCATTACTTAAAGCATCACTTGACCCAGCTATCTTAGCTAATTATAGGCCAATCTCCAACCTTCCTTTTCTCTCAAAAATTCTTGAAAGGGTAGTTGTAAAACAGCTAACTGATCATCTGCAGAGGAATGGTCTATTTGAAGAGTTTCAGTCAGGTTTTAGAATTCATCATAGTACAGAAACAGCATTAGTGAAGGTTAAAAATGATCTTCTTATGGCCTCGGACAGTGGACTCATCTCTGTGCTTGTTCTGTTAGACCTCAGTGCTGCTTTTGATACTGTTGACCATAAAATTTTATTACAGAGATTAGAGCATGCCATAGGTATTAAAGGCACTGCGCTGCAGTGGTTTGAATCATATTTGTCTAATAGATTACAATTTGTTCATGTAAATGGGGAATCTTCTTCATAGACTAAAGCTAATTATGGAGTTCCACAAGGTTCTGTGCTAGGACCAATTTTATTCACTTTATATATGCTTCCCTTAGGCAGTATTATTAGACGGTATTGCTTAAATTTTCATTGTTACGCAGATGATACCCAGCTTTATCTATCCATGAAGCCAGAGGACACACACCAATTAGCTAAACTGCAGGATTGTCTTACAGACATAAAGACATGGATGACCTCTAATTTCCTGCTTTTAAACTCAGATAAAACTGAAGTTATTGTACTTGGCCCCACAAATCTTAGAAACATGGTGTCTAACCAGATCCTTACTCTGGATGGCATTACCCTGACCTCTAGTAATACTGTGAGAAATCTTGGAGTCATTTTTGATCAGGATATGTCATTCAAAGTGCATATTAAACAAATATGTAGGACTGCTTTTTTGCATTTACGCAATATCTCTAAAATTAGAAAGGTCTTGTCTCAGAGTGATGCTGAAAAACTAATTCATGCATTTATTTCCTCTAGGCTGGACTATTGTAATTCATTATTATCAGGTTGTCCTAAAAGTTCCCTAAAAAGCCTTCAGTTAATTCAAAATGCTGCAGCTAGAGTACTGACGGGGACTGGAAGGAGAGAGCATATCTCACCCATATTGGCCTCTCTTCATTGGCTTCCTGTTAATTCTAGAATAGAATTTAAAATTCTTCTTCTTACTTATAAGGTTTTGAATAATCAGGTCCCATCTTATCTTAGGGACCTCATAGTACCATATCACCCCAATAGAGCGCTTCGCTCTCAGACTGCAGGCTTACTTGTAGTTCCTACGGTTTGTAAGAGTAGAATGGGAGGCAGAGCCTTCAGCTTTCAGGCTCCTCTCCTGTGGAACCAGCTCCCAATTCAGATCAGGGAGACAGACACCCTCTCTACTTTTAAGATTAGGCTTAAAACTTTCCTTTTTGCTAAAGCTTATAGTTAGGGCTGGATCAGGTGACCCTGAACCATCCCTTAGTTATGCTGCTATAGACGTAGACTGCTGGGGGGTTCCCATGATGCACTGTTTCTTTCTCTTTTTGCTCTGTATGCACCACTCTGCATTTAATCATTAGTGATCGATCTCTGCTCCCCTCCACAGCATGTCTTTTTCCTGGTTCTCTCCCTCAGCCCCAACCAGTCCCAGCAGAAGACTGCCCCTCCCTGAGCCTGGTTCTGCTGGAGGTTTCTTCCTGTTAAAAGGGAGTTTTTCCTTCCCACTGTAGCCAAGTGCTTGCTCACAGGGGGTCGTTTTGACCGTTGGGGTTTTACATAATTATTGTATGGCCTTGCCTTACAATATAAAGCGCCTTGGGGCAACTGTTTGTTGTGATTTGGCGCTATATAAAAAAAATTGATTGATTGATTGATTTTAAACGTCAGTACTCCTCAAATCCAGCAGCAGCTGCTGACAGTGAATACAAAGTGCAGCAAGCAGGAAACCCGCCAACCAGCTCAAGTCCTGTTAGAACACCAGGCAAGAGGTCAATTCCAGGCAGTGCAGAAGAAACCAGCTGTTTAGTATCTGGAGAAACCATCAGTCATGTGCAGACTGATCAGTGCCACACTGCTCCCTAATGGTGCACAGAGTTACTGTGCATGTGCCAGAGGAGGAGGACCACCGTGAGAAAAGACAAACAGTGGACGTCCTACAGTCAGACGGCCGGGTTCGGGGGACGCGCTACAGTCAGACGGCCGGGTTCGGGGGACGCGCTACAGTCACACGGCCGGGTTCGGTGGACGCGCTACAGTCACACGGCGGGGTTTGGTGGACGCGCTACAGTCACACGGCGGGGTGCGGTGGACGCGCTACAGTCACACGGCGGGGTGCGGTGGACGCGCTACAGTCAGACGGCGGGGTGCGGTGGACGCGCTACAGTCAGACGGCGGGGTGCGGTGGACGCGCTACAGTCAGACGGCGGGGTG
>NW_022986497.1:0-36913 GCF_902500255.1 Thalassophryne amazonica
TCCCATTTTGTATGAGATGAACTCAAAGATCTAAAACTTTTTCCACATACACAATATCACCATTTCCCTCAAATATTGTTCACAAACCAGTCGAAATCTGTGATAGTGAGCACTTCTCCTTTGCTGAGATAATCCATCCCACCTCACAGGTGTGCCATATCAAGATGCTGATTAGACACCATGATTAGTGCACAGGTGTGCCTTAGACTGCCCACAATAAAAGGCCACTCTGAAAGGTGCAGTTTTGTTTTATTGGGGGGGGATACCAGTCAGTATCTGGTGTGACCACCATTTGCCTCATGCAGTGCAACACATCTCCTTCGCATCATCCGTGAAGAGAACACCTCTCCAATGTGCCAAACGCCAGCGAATGTGAGCATTTGCCCACTCAAGTTGGTTACGACGACGAACTGGAGTCAGGGCGAGACCCCGATGAGGACGACGAGCATGCAGATGAGCTTCCCTGAGACGGTTTCTGACAGTTTGTGCAGAAATTCTTTGGTTATGCAAACCGATTGTTTCAGCAGCTGTCCGAGTGGCTGGTCTCAGACGATCTTGGAGGTGAACATGCTGGATGTGGAGGTCCTGGGCTGGTGTGGTTACACGTGGTCTGCGGTTGTGAGGTTGGTTGGATGTACTGCCAAATTCTCTGAAACAACTTTGGAGACGGCTTATGGTAGAGAAATGAACATTCAGTACACGAGCAACAGCTCTGGTTGACATTCCTGCTGTCAGTATGCCAATTGCACGCTCCCTCAAATCTTGCGACATCTGTGGCATTGTGCTGTGTGATAAAACTGCACCTTTCAGAGTGGCCTTTTATTGTGGGCAGTCTAAGGCACACCTGTGCACTAATCATGGTGTCTAATCAGCATCTTGATATGGCACACCTGTGAGGTGGGATGGATTATCTCAGCAAAGGAGAAGTGCTCACTATAACAGATTTAGTCTGTTTTGTGAACAATATTTGAGGGAAATGGTGATATTGTGTATGTGGAAAAAGTTTTAGATCTTTGAGTTCATCTCATACAAAACGGGAGCAAAACCAAAAGTGTTGCGTTTATATTTTTGTTGAGTGTATATACATATATATATACACATATATATATACATATATATAGATATATATAGGTGGGTCAATAAAATGTTACCACTTTTGTAATCCAAAGAAGAGGAGCATGGATTGAACATGTCATCAATTACTGAACTGTACGGAAAACAAGAGACAAAGTGGGAAACCTTTGGTATCAAATGTTAATTTGATGCTTCTGTTACAAGTCTGTAAATAAAATTTTCGAATAAGTTCTCATGTCAAAAACTTGTGTACTAGTGAGGAAAATAAGTATTTGAACAGCCTGCGGTTTTGCAAGTTCTTCCACTTAGAAATCATGGAGGGGTCTGAAATTTCCATCTTAGGTGCATGTCCACTGTGAGAGAGATGATCTAAAAAAAAAAAAAAAAAATCAGGAAATCACAATGTATGATTTTTTTAAGAATTTATTTGTATGTTACTGCTGCATTGCAGGGTGTTCAAATACTTATTTTCCTCACTGTATATTCTCCACCCCACTCAACCAAAAAAAATAAAAAAAATAAAATAAAATAATCCAGCCTCCTTTGAGAATTGTTGATTGCATCTTCACATACATACTCTTGCGACTTTTTAGCAACATTTCAGAAAGACAATAGTGGCTTTAAGTGAGATTTGGGTTTTTTTTGTTGTTTGTTTGACCTTTTTCAGATTTTTTTTTCACATTAACTGAAAATACACTTTAAAATGAAACAATCGGGGTAAGCATGTATCTTAAAGCAATCTAAACCAGGGAGTCCTGTCTTAGCAAATGTATTAAAATAAATAAATAAATTGCAGGCCATCTGTTTATAAGCACAGGACTCACACAGCCTCTAATTTGTTTTGCGTGGTTGTCCCGAAGATCGAAGTGACTGTGTCTCATCCTGAAGTTTGCTCTCTAATCAAACTCTACTTGCACAAGCTGTGCTCGACTGAAAAATGAACCCTATTATTTTACAGCCAGAATACGTTATTACAAAACAGGATCGACAAGGCAATTTTGCTACAGCTGTCGCCAGCAGGGAATCTGCCAAGCAGACTGTCAGGGTGGCACTGGCCCGTCTCGCCTCCCCCCTGTGGAGCCGCCAGTGGCGGAGCAGCACTTTTAGTGTTTGGTCCTGATGAAGACATGCACACCCAGTCACACTCCACATTCACACCTGTCACCTCTCTGCGGAAAGAAACGCTGACTGACTGACGAGCCCGAGAGCGTGGAAGCTGTTTCACACTTGTTAATGACAGAGTGAGTTTTGCACACAGTCATTAAGACTAATTATATGTCCTTCCTGCCATATTGGAGAAATGAAGCGGAGGCTGTAAACAGTAATCACTGAAAGGACTTGTCAACTTAAACACAAAAACATCACAACCATCTTCCCTCTCATATCGACCCAGCGACGATTTCTGCTCTCTTTAAGGTGTGTGTACGTTGTGACTGCAGTCTTAATTTACAACACAAAGAGTAAAAAAAATAATCAACACGAAGCCATGAAAGTGATGAGCGCTCACCTCAACAAACGACGTCCAACTTCTCAGCCGCTTATCACTTCTAATGACTGTGGCAGACCACACAATCCTCCGAAACCACTTTTATTACACGGGGAGCGGGGGAAATTAAGTTGAGGTTTGCGTTTTATCCGGAGTGTCGTGGAAGAATCAACAGTATGTAAACGTAAATCATCTCAGCGCCCTAAACTGTCTCCGCTTAGGCAGCCGCGGAACTGCGTCCAGCTAACTGCATTTAAGCCGCACCGTAACGACGGGCACTTCCTGTACAAAATAAAAGCATAAGGCAGAAAGATGAGAAAAATCATACCAGCAAGCAGAGGCGGAAAACAAATACGCACATTTACTCAAGTGTAGTAATTTAAGAGCATTCTTATGATACTTGCGCATTACTCGAGTATTTCTAATTAGCAAGTGATATAAAATCAACTAGTGTCAAGTGTGTTTTTCAAACCAGTCTTTTTGTTATTTGAGAAATTTTACCAAAAGTCACTGAACCATTTTATTTGTTCATAGTATTTAAGTAACGTATTCACTGTTATTCTAGTCCTATTTATGTTTCCTTTAATTTATTATTTCAGGTTTTGTAACATATCTTGTAAGATATTTTTGTAACATATCTAGTAATAATGCATTATTAATAATAATAATAATAATAATCATTTTCTGGTGTAATACACTAAGTTTTTGCTCTTTGTATTAGTTTGTGTACTTGTGAACATATTTTAAATAATGTTATATTTGTTAATTTATCTTGTATTTGTTTTTATTGTTTGTATGCTTTTAGCTTTTGTTTTATGTGTGGCCAACAATGGAAATAGTGTTTTCGCTTTATTATGTTATCCGTGTATTTTTTTAATGTATATACTTTGGTATGTGCATTGAATTGTACTAAATAAATTCAATCAATCAATCCTTTTTTGGTACTTTATACTACAAAACTATGCCTAGGGTCAAATATAATACTTTCGATTCCATTACACTTATATGACAGCTTTAGTGATGAGTTCAATTGTAGATTCAGTTTGTGAATGCAAAATATAGTCAACCAATTATGTTATAGTATTAAAATGCTTTATTTATTTATTTATTATCCACAAGTTATAACTGTGTGTGTGTGTGTGTGTGTGTGTGTGTGTGTGTGTGTGTGTGTGTGTGTGTGTGTGTGTGTGTGTGCGTGCGTGCATGCATAATATTAAGAATAATAAAGTTATGTGTACATGCTTTCAAAAGCAACATCAAAATGCTTAACAACAGTTCATGTTATAAATCAGTAGCAGACTCACGGCGACAAAGAACAAATTAAACCTTCACATCAACATCAGCATAATAATAAAAACAAATCAAATTTGATTAAATTGAACCTGTCATATACGAAATATATATGATAGAAAAAAAAGTTGAATTATACGTTTTGATATTAAAGATTCATTTGACATCTCATTTTAACATTTTAATGCATGATGAATTATAGTCCAATGTAAAACAAACAAACAAACATATAATTAAAATTAGTTCTACATTTCCTGGTTACAACATTAAACTAATGAATATATCAATAATTCTAATTATTAATATGTATAAATTATTCTATAATGGGCCATTCTGCCTAATGACTAATGAGTACTTTTACTTTTGGCACTTTAGTATATTTTGATCTTAATACCCTTGTAGTTTTGCTGGTTTAACATTTTCAATTCATGGATTTCATGTGTAGCCACCAAGTATTTCTCCTGAGTACATCTTCCACTACTGCAAGTAAATACCAATTACTAAATGTTTTTGCACACACCTTTTCTATATTTTTCGCCCCCCCCCCCTTTTTTTTTTTTTTTTTTTTGCTTCTTTTTTCTCAGCAAGACCGAATTTATTCAACCTAAACAATTTCCGAGCTTATATTTTGTTAATAGATGCATCGTAAAGCTGCGTATTTATACGAGTGCATCTGGAAATGTAACTTTAAAAAGTAAATAAATAAATGCAGTCCTAAAGGTAGGACGACACACGCACTAGTTTTAGGACTTTTGTTAATGCGGTGACATGACTCTTGCGATTTTGTCTCAACACAGATAAGCAGCAATAAACTGGCCACAAGAGGGCGCCAGATGAGCAGAAATTATGTAAAATGTTTTGTACAGCTGTGCTCAGTCTCAGCTGTTTCTGCTGATCTTTGAACGAAACAAGTGTTGATCACAACACATACTGTATGGCAACAACAGCACAGCTCCCAGGATGCACCACTCTAAGGCCACAAACCAAAATGAACTTACACATAAAATCTGATAAATACATCTGAGCTGTATGAAGACGTGAAGTTTATAGTTTATACAGTATCAAGGTGGAAAAGGGAGAGGATTGTCTTCAAAAGATCATTTGAAAATTCTTCTACTGTTTGCCAGAAGGCACATGGGAGATTTGAGCCGATATTTGATCTATTTTAATGGATTAAACATTTTCTCTGTTCCGCTCCACTGTGAAGGTGTATGACTGGTGATTGGCAGAAGCACATTTTGTTTAGTGATGGAATACCTGAATTAAACAACTACTCAACACCAGGTCTGTTTATACATGTAACTGACAAATACAATGTCTACTTAAAAAAAAAAACGTCTGATTTTCTTCCATGGAAGATGCCAGATGGGAATTACTCGCCCAGTGACCGTTGGAATAGGCTCCCCATGACCCTTAACTGGAATCAGTGAGCTTAGAAAACTGAAGGATTATTAATGACAAATAAGACTTTGGTATCTATGAGCTACAATTACACATGATGTGAACAGAGAAATTAGTGCCTGATTATGAATTATTCATAAGCCAGGAATATTCTAATGCCAGAGCTCTTGTGAAATTCTCTTGGACCTGCATTAATAGTAAATGTCCACCAGGTGGAGATATTGCTCTAGTTCAAGAACCTTGAGTACAGGCTGCTGGACACGACTACAGGCCTGTTGGTTAATAGTAGTGTGTGTGTGTGTGATATATATATATATATATATATATATATATATATATATATATATATATATATATATATACACACACACACACACGAGGTCTGTCAATAAAGTATAGGTCCTTTTTATTTTTTTCAAAAGCTATATGGATTTCATTCATATGTTTTTACGTCAGACATGCTTGAACCCTCATGCACATGCGTGAGTTTCTCCACGCCTGTCGGTGACGTCATTCGCCTGTGAGCACTCCTTGTGGGAGGAGTCGTCCAGCCCCTCGTCGGAATTCCTTTGTCTGAGAAGTTGCTGAGAGACTGGCACTTTGTTTGATCAAAATTTTTTCTAAACCTGTGAGACACATCGAAGTGGACACGGTTCGAAAAATTAAGCTGGTTTTCGGTGAAAATTTTAATGGGTGATGAGAGATTTTGAGGTGATTCTGTCGCTTTAAGGACTTCCCACGGTGCGAGACGTCGCGCAGTGCTCTCAGGCGCTGTCGTCAGCCTGTTTCAAGCTGAAAACCTCCACATTTCAGGCTTTATTGATCCAGGACGTCGTGAGAGAACAGAGAAGTTTCACAAGAAGTCGGTTTCAGCATTTTATCTGGATATTCCACTGTTAAAGGAGATTTTTTTTAATGAAAGACGTGCGGACGGATTGCAGCGTCGGCTCGCAGCTGCCGCGACGCTCCGCCACAGGAAAAACACCTCTGTTGGAAGCCTTAAGGAGAAGTTGGAACATGTCCAGCTGTTAAACAATTTCTCATATACTCACTCCACTGAAAGCCATCAAAAGCTGCCTGGATTTTACAAATGGTTATCAACACGGAGGTATTTTTCCTGTGCCACCGCACCGCGCCGGCTGCGTCCCGACGCGCTGACCCGTCCGCATGTCTGACATAAAAATATATGAATGAAATCCATATAGTTTTTGAAAAAAATAAAAAGGACCTATACTTTATTGACAGCCCTCGTGTGTATATATATATATATATATATATATATATATATCAATCAATCAATCAATTTTTTTTTTTTTTATATAGCGCCAAATCACAACAAACAGTTGCCCCAAGGCGCTTTATATTGTAAGGCAAGGCCATACAATAATTATGTAAAACCCCAACGGTCAAAACGACCCCCTGTGAGCAAGCACTTGGCTACAGTGGGAAGGAAAAACTCCCTTTTAACAGGAAGAAACCTCCAGCAGAACCAGGCTCAGGGAGGGGCAGTCTTCTGCTGGGACTGGTTGGGGCTGAGGGAGAGAACCAGGAAAAAGACATGCTGTGGAGGGGAGCAGAGATCGATCACTAATGATTAAATGCAGAGTGGTGCATACAGAGCAAAAAGAGAAAGAAACAGTGCATCATGGGAACCCCCCAGCAGTCTACGTCTATAGCAGCATAACTAAGGGATGGTTCAGGGTCACCTGATCCAGCCCTAACTATAAGCTTTAGCAAAAAGGAAAGTTTTAAGCCTAATCTTAAAAGTAGAGAGGGTGTCTGTCTCCCTGATCTGAATTGGGAGCTGGTTCCACAGGAGAGGAGCCTGAAAGCTGAAGGCTCTGCCTCCCATTCTACTCTTACAAACCCTAGGAACTACAAGTAAGCCTGCAGTCTGAGAGCGAAGCGCTCTATTGGGGTGATATGGTACTACGAGGTCCCTAAGATAAGATGGGACCTGATTATTCAAAACCTTATAAGTAAGAAGAAGAATTTTAAATTCTATTCTAGAATTAACAGGAAGCCAATGAAGAGAGGCCAATATAGGTGAGATATGCTCTCTCCTTCTAGTCCCCGTCAGTACTCTAGCTGCAGCATTTTGAATTAACTGAAGGCTTTTTAGGGAACTTTTAGGACAACCTGATAATAATGAATTACAATAGTCCAGCCTAGAGGAAATAAATGCATGAATTAGTTTTTCAGCATCACTCTGAGACAAGACCTTTCTGAATTTAGAGATATTGCGTAAATGCAAAAAAGCAGTCCTACATATTTGTTTAATATGCGCTTTGAATGATATATCCTGATCAAAAATGACTCCAAGATTTCTCACAGTATTACTAGAGGTCAGGGTAATGCCATCCAGAGTAAGGATCTGGTTAGACACCATGTTTCTAAGATTTGTGGGGCCAAGTACAATAACTTCAGTTTTATCTGAGTTTAAAAGCAGGAAATTAGAGGTCATCCATGTCTTTATGTCTGTAAGACAATCCTGCAGTTTAGCTAATTGGTGTGTGTCCTCTGGCTTCATGGATAGATAAAGCTGGGTATCATCTGCGTAACAATGAAAATTTAAGCAATACCGTCTAATAATACTGCCTAAGGGAAGCATATATAAAGTGAATAAAATTGGTCCTAGCACAGAACCTTGTGGAACTCCATAATTAACTTTAGTCTGTGAAGAAGATTCCCCATTTACATGAACAAATTGTAATCTATTAGACAAATATGATTCAAACCACCGCAGCGCAGTGCCTTTAATACCTATGGCATGCTCTAATCTCTGTAATAAAATTTTATGGTCAACAGTATCAAAAGCAGCACTGAGGTCTAACAGAACAAGCACAGAGATGAGTCCACTGTCCAAGGCCATAAGAAGATCATTTGTAACCTTCACTAATGCTGTTTCTGTACTATGATGAATTCTAAAACCTGACTGAAACTCTTCAAATAGACCATTCCTCTGCAGATGATCAGTTAGCTGTTTTACAACTACCCTTTCAAGAATTTTTGAGAGAAAAGGAAGGTTGGAGATTGGCCTATAATTAGCTAAGATAGCTGGGTCAAGTGATGGCTTTTTAAGTAATGGTTTAATTACTGCCACCTTAAAAGCCTGTGGTACATAGCCAACTAACAAAGATAGATTGATCATATTTAAGATCGAAGCATTAAATAATGGTAGGGCTTCCTTGAGCAGCCTGGTAGGAATGGGGTCTAATAAACATGTTGATGGTTTGGATGAAGTAACTAATGAAAATAACTCAGACAGAACAATCGGAGAGAAAGAGTCTAACCAAATACCGGCATCACTGAAAGCAGCCAAAGATAACGATACGTCTTTGGGATGGTTATGAGTAATTTTTTCTCTAATAGTTAAAATTTTGTTAGCAAAGAAAGTCATGAAGTCATTACTAGTTAAAGTTAATGGAATACTCAGCTCAATAGAGCTCTGACTCTTTGTCAGCCTGGCTACAGTGCTGAAAAGAAACCTGGGGTTGTTCTTATTTTCTTCAATTAGTGATGAGTAGAAAGATGTCCTAGCTTTACGGAGGGCTTTTTTATAGAGCAACAGACTCTTTTTCCAGGCTAAGTGAAGATCTTCTAAATTAGTGAGACGCCATTTCCTCTCCAACTTACGGGTTATCTGCTTTAAGCTACGAGTTTGTGAGTTATACCACGGAGTCAGACACTTCTGATTTAAAGCTCTCTTTTTCAGAGGAGCTACAGCATCCAAAGTTGTCTTCAATGAGGATGTAAAACTATTGACGAGATACTCTATCTCCCTTACAGAGTTTAGGTAGCTACTCTGCACTGTGTTGTTATATGGCATTAGAGAACATAAAGAAGGAATCATATCCTTAAACCTAGTTACAGCGCTTTCTGAAAGACTTCTAGTGTAATGAAACTTATTCCCTACTGCTGGGTAGTCCATCAGAGTAAATGTAAATGTTATTAAGAAATGATCAGACAGAAGGGAGTTTTCAGGGAATACTGTTAAGTCTTCTATTTCCATACCATAAGTCAGAACAAGATCTAAGATATGATTAAAGTGGTGGGTGGACTCATTTACTTTTTGAGCAAAGCCAATAGAGTCTAATAATAGATTAAATGCAGTGTTGAGGCTGTCATTCTCAGCATCTGTGTGGATGTTAAAATCGCCCACTATAATTATCTTATCTGAGCTAAGCACTAAGTCAGACAAAAGGTCTGAAAATTCACAGAGAAACTCACAGTAACGACCAGGTGGACGATAGATAATAACAAATAAAACTGGTTTTTGGGACTTCCAATTTGGATGGACAAGACTAAGAGACAAGCTTTCAAATGAATTAAAGCTCTGTCTGGGTTTTTGATTAATTAATAAGCTGGAATGGAAGATTGCTGCTAATCCTCCGCCCCGGCCCGTGCTACGAGCATTCTGACAGTTAGTGTGACTCGGGGGTGTTGACTCATTTAAACTAACATATTCATCCTGCTGTAACCAGGTTTCTGTTAGGCAGAATAAATCAATATGTTGATCAATTATTATATCATTTACCAACAGGGACTTAGAAGAGAGAGACCTAATGTTTAATAGACCACATTTAACTGTTTTAGTCTGTGGTGCAGTTGAAGGTGCTATATTATTTTTTCTTTTTGAATTTTTATGATTAAATAGATTTTTGCTGGTTATTGGTAGTCTGGGAGCAGGCACCGTCTCTACGGGGATGGGGTAATGAGGGGATGGCAGGGGGAGAGAAGCTGCAGAGAGGTGTGTAAGACTACAACTCTGCTTCCTGGTCCCAACCCTGGATAGTCACGGTTTGGAGGATTTAAGAAAATTGGCCAGATTTCTAGAAATGAGAGCTGCTCCATCCAAAGTGGGATGGATGCCGTCTCTCCTAACAAGACCAGGTTTTCCCCAGAAGCTTTGCCAATTATCTATGAAGCCCACCTCATTTTTTGGACACCACTCAGACAGCCAGCAATTCAAGGAGAACATGCGGCTAAACATATATATATATATATATATATATATATATATATATATATATATATATATATATATATATATATATATATATTTGGGTGGGCCAGAAGATTTTTCAGATTTCAAACTGAGCAGCGACATTCTTCCATTTGGGAATGACAGCGCTAAAACAAAAGTATGTCAGGAAAAATACAACAAAAATTCTTAAAAAATAAAAAGTTCTTTCAGCTTCCTTGTCATGAATGTTGAATGTAAGCAACATAATACTGTAGCTGTATAATATTTAGAAATACAGGCTGAAAAAAAATGAATGTCACTGAAAATTCAAACGCTTCACACTTAAGGTTACTTTTATTTCATTTACATGGAAGTGTTAAATTTTAAATTACACACAGCAATTTTAGTACCAATTTTTTAGTAGGAACATTTTTTATTCACAAGTTACTTTGTGAAAATAAAACTGAACAACAAATGAATCGTGAATAGAACAACAATGAAAAGATCAAAGTGCACAAATTGTACAGCTCAAAATCTCTTTAAACTCAATAATTAAATAACTTTAAGAAAAAGTCACATTTCCTTTGCATAACAAAAACAGAAATAAATACGCTCAGTGGCAGACATCACAACCTAAAAGTTTCTTGCTTTTAATTCAGGGATTGTTGTGTTTTCACTCATGTGACCTCTAATAATTGTGAACAGTTTAGTGAAAAATGACACGTGCGCGAGTGAACCTCATGACTTTATCACATTCAGTACCCACTTACTCTCAAGTGTCTCCTCACAGCAAAAAACAACAACAACAAACAAACGATACATGTGCAACACATACGGGTATTAGTATGTATTTGATGCCCCAATAGATGCTTTTATTTGATTGGTGGATTGTATGTTCCATGTCATTATTTGTCCTATTATATAGAAAACTAGTCTTGTATGATTTACATAATTTTTCGTGCAGCTTGCTTCCATATGTTTTGCTGCTTTTACAATGCTGCTACCTTTATGGAAAAAAAATGCATGCATGATAGGAGGAAGTTAAATCAGCAAATTAGTGTGTTTTCACAATATCAAATGACATGGATTTATTTAGGTGTCATTAGAGCCTGAATGATAAATCACTTTTCTAATAATATCAGCCAAAATGAGCCTTTCACCAACATATCGATATTGCTGTTATTTTTACTGATGTGAAATTTTTTATCTTCCCGAATATACAAAGCAGAAAACACTTTGGCTGGTGGAAATGATGTGTTTACACTGTTTGTTTACAATGCTGTCAAGCATGGTTGGGACCCCACCACCCCTTGGTCACATTAGCTACAAGAAACAGGCAAAGTGACCAGCTGCCATTCATTTTCAAACAGAGTGCAGGGACAAAAGGAAAGTGATTGCTATGCTGCCAGCTAGGTGGGGTCAAAACAGATGACAAGCCTATTTTATGAAACTATTGGGCAATGCAACATGTCGGCTGCCAATCCGAGTGAAGGTAGCATGATGACAGCGTGAGGTACTTTGCTTGGCTGTTGGTTATATTTATAGTCATTTATAATAAAGTTTATGTTTAAATTTGGCGGCACAGTGGCTTTGTGGTTAGCACTGATGCTTCACAGCAAGAAGGTCATGGGTTCACTTCCCGCCCTTTCTGTGTGGAGTTTGCATGTTCTCCCCATGTTTGCGTGGGTTTCCTCCGGGTGCTCCGGTTTCCTCCCACATCCAAAGACATGCATGTTAAGTGAATCGGAAACATTAAAATTGGTTGTAGGTGTGCGTGCGGGTGTGAATGTGTTTGTTTGTCTATATATGTAGTCCTGTGACAGACTGGCGTCCTGTCCAAGTTGTAACTAAGGCTGCTGGCTTCAGCCCCCCGTGACCCTTAATTGGAGTAAGCAGGTGTAGAAAATGGATGTAAGGATGTTTAAGGTGCAAAACATTAAGCCTTAATCACATATGCATGTCATAAGGGCTGGATAACAGAACGTTAGAAATTATTAGCATTTTTATGTATGTATCGGCCGCTATATTGGTGCTGTATATATTTTATTCTTTAATATTGGCACCATATCAGCCCAACAAAATACCTATAGTGATTGGGTTCTAGGTGTCACATGTAACAAATACATGATTTCCATTCGTGTCACGCAAGGTCATTTGTTGAAAGATGGAATGTTCCATCTTCCAGCTCATGTAAATATTCACACCCTTCATTAGTTAGTGAAGACTTAACAGTATTCCCTGAAAACCCCCTGTTGTCTGATCATTTCTTAATAACATTTACATTTACTTTAATGGACTACCCAGCAGTGGGGAATAAGTTTCATTATAGTAGAAGTCTTTCTGAAAGCGCTGTAACTAGGTTTAACGATATGATTCCTTCTTTGTTATGTTCTCCAATGCCATATACCAACACAGTGCAGAGTAGCTACCTAAACTCTGTGAATGAGATAAATGATCTCATCAATAGCGTTACATCCTCATTGAGCACAACTTTGGATGCTGTAGCTCCTCTGAAAAAGAGAGCCTTAAATCAGAAATGCTTGACTCCGTGGTATAACCCACAAACTCGCATCTTAAAGCAGATAACCCGTAAGCTAGAGAGGAAATGGCGTCTCACTAATTTAAAAGATCTTCATTTAGCCTGGAAAAAGAGTCTGTTGCTCTATAAAAAAGCCCTCCGTAAAGCTAGGACATCTTACTATTCATCACTAATTGAAGAAAATAAGAACAACCCCAGGTTTCTTTTGAGCACTGTCGCCAGGCTGACAAAGAGTCAGCGCTCTATTGAGCCAAGTATTCCTTTAACTTTAACTAGTAATGACTTCATGACTTTCTTTGCAAATAAAATTTTAACTATTAGAGAAAAAATTATTCATAACCATCCCAAAGACATATCTTTATGTTCGGCTGCCTTCAGTAATGCTGGTATTTGGCTAGACTCTTTCTCTCCAATTGTTCTGTCTGAGTTATTTTCATTATTTACTTCCTCCAAACCATCAACATGTCTATTAGACCCCATTCCTACCAGGCTGCTCAAGGAAGCCCTACCATTAGTTAATGCTTCGATCTTAAATATAATCAATCTATCTTTATTAGTTGGTTATGTACCACAGGCTTTTAAGGTGACAGTAATTAAACCATTACTTAAAAAGCCATCACTTGACCCAGCTATCTTAGCTAATTATAGGCCAATCTCCAACCTTCCTTTTCTCTCAAAAATTCTTGAAAGTGTTGTGTGGGCCGCCTGAAGAGGAGGTACTGCTGGCCCGCCACCAGAGGGCGCCCTGCCTGATGTGCGGGCTTCAGGCACGAGAGGGCGCTGCCAGCTGTCACTCATTATTTCCTGACAGCTGTCACTCATTCTTCATCATCTCACTCCATAAAACCCAGACGTCATCTCCACCTCATCGCCGAGATATCGTACTTCTGTGGAGGTAACTTTCTCTGCCAGCATTAAGTAATTCCAAGAGCTATTGTGTTGCAGCTGTCAACCAGAGGACCGGCGTGGGTCGCGACTGTTTCGTCCTACGTCCCGTCAGATAAGTGGTTAAACAGACGCTGCACGAGTGTGTGTTAGAGGTGGAGGTGGAATTCCCACCGTTGTTATGGGGTGTACACACACCCACACTTGACTGTCTTTGCTCTTCGCCAGCAGTACCAGATCCGACAGTCGGGGACGGTGATCACCTGGGAATTCGGGACTTGGCGGCTCCAGTATTCACCAGGTTCGGTGGCGGCGGAAATCGTGTGGTTCCGGCTCTTCTCAGGACAGACGTTTTCTATCCTCGAGCCTGCCCACACGTCACCTTTGTGGATTGACTGTTATCAAATTCTGAGATTGTCTGTATATTCGTTGTGCACCTTCACAACATTAAATTGTTACTTTTTTGGCTCATCTATTGACCGTTCATTTGCGCCCCCCGTTGTGGGTCCGTGTCACTACACTTTCACAACAGAAAGGGTAGTTGTAAAACAGCTAACTGATCATCTGCAGAGGAATGGTCTATTTGAAGGGTTTCAGTCAGGTTTCAGAATTCATCATAGTACAGAAACAGCATTAGTGAAGGTTACAAATGATCTTCTTATGGCCTCAGATAGTGGACTCATCTCTGTGCTTGTCCTGTTAGACCTCAGTGCAGCTTTTGATACTGTTGCCCATAAAATTTTATTACAGAGATTAGAGCATGCCATAAGTATTAAAGGCACTGCGCTGCAGTGGTTTGAATCATATTTATCTAATAGATTACAATTTGTTCATGTAAATGGGGAATCTTCTTCACAGACTAAGGTTAAATATGGAGTCAACAAGGTTCTGTGCTAGGACCGATTTTATTCACTTTATACAGGCTTCCCTTAGGCAGTGTTATTAGAAAGCATTGCTTAAATTTTCATTGTTACGCAGATGATACCCAGCTTTATCTATCCATGAAGCCAGAGGACACACACCAATTAGCTAAACTGCAGGAATGTCTTACAGACATAAAGACATGGATGACCTCTAATTTCTTGCTTTTAAATTCAGATAAAACTGAAGTTATTGTACTTGGCCCCACAAATCTTAGAAACATGGTGTCTAACCAGAGCCTTACTCTGGATGGCATTACCCTGACCTCTAGTAATATTGTGAGAAATCTTGGAGTCATTTTTGATCAGGATATGTCCTTCAATGCACATAATAAGCAAATATGTAGGACTGCTTTTTTGCATTTGCGCAATATCTCTAAAATTAGAAAGGTCTTGTCTCAGAGTGATGCTGAAAAGCTAATTCATGCATTTATTTCTTCTAGGCTGGACTACTGTAATTCATTATTATCAGGTTGTCCTAAAAGTTCCCTGAAAAGCCTTCAGTTAATTCAAAATACTGCAGCTAGAGTGCTGACAGCAAGTAGAAGGAGAGAGCATATTTCACCCATATTGGCTTCTCTTCATTGGCTTCCTGTTAATTCTACAATAGAATTTAAAATTCTTTTTCTTACTTATAAGGATTGAATAATCAGGTCCCATCTTATCTTAGGGACCTCATAGTACCATATCACCCCAATAGAGCGCTTCGCTCTCAGACTGCAGGCTTACTTGTAGTTCCTAGGGTTTTTAAGAGTAGAATGGGAGGCAGAGCCTTCAGCTTTCAGGCTCCTCTCCTGTGGAACCAGCTCCCAATTCGGATTAGGGAGACAGACACCCTCTCTACTTTTAAGATTAAGCTTAAAACTTTCCATTTTGAAAAAGCTTATAGTTAGGGCTGGATCAGGTGACCCTGAACCATCCCTTAGTTATGCGGCTATAGACTTAGACTGCTGGGGGGTTTCCCATGATGCACCCAGTGTTTCTTTTTATTCACCTCTTTTTGCTCTGTATGCACCACACTGCTTTTAATCATTAGTGATTGATCTCTGCTCCCCTCCACAGCATGTCTTTTTCCTGGTTCTCTCCCCTCAGCCCCAACCAGTCCCAGCAGAAGACTGCCCCTCCCTGAGCCTGGTTCTGCTGGAGGTTTCTTCCTGTTAAAAGGGAGTTTTCCTTCCCACTGTCACCAAGTGCTTGCTCATAGGGGGTCGTTTTGACCGTTGGGATTTTTCTGTAATTATTGTGTGGCTTTTGCCTTATAATATAAAGCGCCTTGGGGCAACTGTTTGTTGTGATTTGGCGCTATATAAATAAAATTGATTTGATTTGATTAGTTGGATAATATTTGGTCTACTTGTTTGGTTTGAGTACTCACCAAAAGTGAATTGTACCATGGTCCATTTGTAATTTTCCAGAGTCCCACCTTTTCAGGTGGACTGTGGTCTATGTGTTTGGACTAAGCAGGGTAGGACATATTCAGACAACAATTGTATTATAGCATGTCCACAGAAATTCAAGTAATAACAATGAAATGCTTGACACAGCTTGCAATTTTCCTATAAAAAAAGTTCTGAGTTGATTTTTCTACAAATTCTACCTGCATGACTGACTTCCTTCTCAAGTGTTATACCACTGGTTATCCCACAGAGTGATGGGGATGAGAGTCTATCACTCCCCCTGGACGGGACACCAATCCATCCCAGGTTGCTTCCCCAGCAAGGTCGGTACTCAATAATGTTGATTAGTGCAGAGGTCGCTGAGCACTGTCCCACCGTTGCTCTAACTCACATCTTCATGTAGTGATGATTTGGGATGTTCCATAAAAATTCCACAGTTAATTCCACAGAATGGATCAGATTAAGTGGATGAGAAATTCAGCCTTCTGTCCCTCAGTCTGAGTTTCTGGGCTTCGGCAAAAGAAATTTTATTCCGCCACAGCCTGAAGTGTAAAAAGAAGGATACACTTTAGGAATAAACACATAGCATGTTGTTTGTAATATAAATCAGGCACACTGATAAGAAGATGTACAACTAATTCAACTGCAATAATCAGTAATACTTACCCTAAAGGCCCCCTGACACTTGCACGACTTTGATGCATGCACGTCGTCGTAACAATCCCACCCACTGTGTTCCCAGCTGGATGCCTTGCTTTGTTCCACTAGCTGCCACGCGCTCTACGCTGGACGCTGCTTATATAAAATAATTATTTCATAGCAGATTAATCATTTTCTCTGCGAGTTGTCTGTTATAAATGGCTCTAATCGCTTCCTGAATCACAGAGGACCGCTCTAACCAGAGCTGTTCTCGTGCACGCCGAACGAGCTGGAGAAAGCATTTGAAGCCGTCTAAAAAGGTAATTATTTGTCACGTTTAGATTGTAATGCAGCTGCAAAAGTATGTTTGTGACCGATTTAACATGTCGTTATAATCATTCAGACGAACCGCGCTCTGATGCAGTGCGCAGACGCAATCACTCGCACTGTTCACTTCTTTACTCGACTTGACGAGCTGCATGTAGTGTTGGCAAGTAGATCGCGCCACGGTGCACGACATTTTGTGTGAAAGATTTTTTGAACGTTTCAAAATCTTCTTTGTGCAATTACCCGCATCGACGCCCCTCTCACGTTCAGTCTGCACCCGTTAAAGACGAGTTTACTCCTGCATGACACAGGGCGTGCAAGTGTGTGCATCAAAGTCGTGCATATCATTATAGTATGATTACACACTGAAACCCAAAGGGCAATGGGAAAAAAACAGATGAATGTGTACGACAAACCTTTAGTGGTAACAACAAAGGAAGTTTACCTGATGAAGTGTAGTGCGGGGCAGGACCGCAGGGCTCGGACCAGAGCTTCTGCTCCAATGACACTCACACTGTTGGACTCCAGACTGATAGTAATAAATACACATACATTTTATGTCACTATGTGAATGCACGTCTTGGACAACCAAATCAATGAAATCTTTTTTTAAAGCCTCAAGAAAACACAATTAAAGCTACACTGTGTATGATCTAGTGCCATCAAGTGGTGAGGATGCAGAATGCATTATGCCCTTGCCAGTTAAAATTTTGTTTCCCTTAATGTTTCTGCTTCTTTAGTGGTAAGGCTTCATGCACCCTCATGTTCTCTTGTCATAAACAACATGCATGAGCCTGCATTTTGCAAAAATTAGGGTTCTATAACTTGCAAGCCTGCACTAGCATCCAGTAGACAGTGTATAAGGGAGCAACCACTGATTCCTCTTCTTGTTTCCAGACTTCCAGCTGCAGTGCGAAATATGGAAGATGGACTAAGTTATGTGCCTTTTGGGCAACTGTAGCAACACGGTGGTGCCTTCATGGTGGGGGGGGGGGGGGGGGGGGACACTCCCATGGGCTCATCATAAGCTCATGAAAGCACATCATCTTCCAAGTGCGCTCATAAACACTCCTAAATCTCACACACTATAGTTTGAAATAAATAAATACTTATTTGCATGTACAATATGGAAGACTGAGGATATGCAATTTGACCCAAGACAAAAGTGTGAGAAACATAATATCTACCACAAACTAAAACTTAGTGCATCATCCAGCAGAAAGGATTATGTGAGGTGTCCTTTACATCAAACAACAGATTATTTTTTATGAATAAGTCTAGGGCTCTACATCATTTGTCACACTTGATACAATACGATATGATATGATACGATCTGTTAAGTTACAACACAATATGATGCAATACGATACGATACGTTACGTATTATTGGACTTTTCATACACAGTACATGTCACGATATCAATACATTTATGTGCTTAATATCCTTATATTAATTTTATTATTTAAATGCATGCATCAATTATAGTGTATGTGTTAGTGCATAACCCATCTTCTTAATACTTTAGTTATCCTGCTTAATGTATGTTGTTGTATTAGTATTTACTTTTGCACATATTTCCTTTTCTTTGCTTTTCCTCTCTCCCAAATTGATTTCACAACCTACATGCTTGTTTGATATGGTTACTAACCAGAAGACCCTAACTAACCTGATTTTGAAGCTCGGACCCCAAATAGACCCAAAATATGCCATAGATGCTTCAGAATAAAAATAAAATTGTTTCACATCCCACTTATGCAAGTTAATTTCAGGAAACATTTTATATGGCTGATCAATTCTACTTACTGCAGAATTATATTATATGCAGAGTAATATTGATTCAACTTTTAATTAAAAAAAAAATGTTTAAAAATATGGTATTTGAGGACCAGAATGAACATTTGTGCTTTCTTTGAAAGAAAGCAAAACATAAATATGTTTCAAAAACTCACTGAAGGTGTGTTCTTATTCATGCATCACCGCCCAACAATGGGCCACAGTGAGGCAACGCAAACTGTCTAAAAGCACTTGATGCTGTCGTACGAAACAGCGGACTAAGTGCTCGCCACATCCAGCTGTGATGATAAATACCAAACGACCGGTGCCTCAATAATACCATGATCCGGTGTCGCAGACCGAACTGTCCGCCCTGCCTGCACTGCGCATGCGTCATTTGGAACCTCAGCCCAGGGGCAGTCCTGGAGGCGGGCCGGCATCGCTGGGGGGGTGCGGCACGACCGTGTGGGGAAAAAAAAACGGTAAAAAAAACAAAAAAAAAAACGGGGTGGGGGGGAGTTGTCCTGACGGGGGGGTTCGTGGTTACGTTACGGCAGAGCGCACCCCCCCCCCCCCCCCCGTCCCATGGTGGCTTTCCTCTCTCACTCATTCCCGCAGCGTTCACAGAGTTCAATAGCGAAGCAAAGACTGCAGCGAAACGAGACGAGTCATTGGATAAATGCTGGGCTTTGTCCCGCCCATCGGACGCTCAGCGTGTCTGGGGTCTATGGGTCAGTGGGCTGGCCTTGGCTGGCCCCTTTTTGATTGACAGCGAAATGAGCGAATCAGCGATCGTTTGGTGTAAACATCCGTGGGAGCGTTCTTAATTTTCATTCTGTTCTGAGTTGAACCGGAGACTTTCCTAATCCTCTTAGCGGCATTTTCTTTGTTAAAAACGACTAGCGACAAATCGAGCTCCTATTTCTGGTGTGTTTTTTTGTAGCTGTTTGGAGACTGACTTCTATCGCAGTTTCTGTCCCTACCGAGCAGCGGGTGCTGCTGAGCTCCTCCACCGTCACAAAGCGCTCACAGGCGGACAAACTTCACACTAGCCTCGCGCCAGTCCCAGCTAGCGAGCTAGCTAGGTAGCAAGCTGCACATAATGGCAGACAATTTGAATGTTGTGGACCGGATTTTGGTGAAGCCATTTGATAGTCTTCCGTACGAAGAAGCCATGGCTGCTGTCATGGCTTCAGCTCTCAATGGTTTGCAGGCCAAAGTTAAAGCAATAGCCCCCAGTGCAATGTTTGTGCATTGCTATGCACACAGACTGAATCTGGTTCTGTCTCAGGGGGCTAAATGCTTATCTGAGTGCAGAATATTTTTTGCATCACTCTCTGGGTTTGCCACATTTTTGTCAAAATCCACAAAGAGGATGTCTTTTCTTGAGTCTGCAGGCTGCTCAAGGTTGCCCAGAAATGCTCCTACTTGATGGAATTTCACATCACGGATAGTGAGCACTGTGGCAAACAATTATGAGGCCTCCTGCAAACTTTTGAGATGATCATTGCAGATAAGTCCATGGATGATGACACATTAGACTGTGCCAATTTCTTTGTGTTTGTTATTGCAGTAGTCATTAAAACCGGAAATTTGTTCTTGAAAATAGCTGTTGTGAGTTAATTTGTGGGATTGTGGGTGTTCTGGACGAAGTTAGTGTCTTCATGGGTGGTGGGGTGGTGGGGTGGAGGTGGTGGCCACGTTAGTGTGCGGGGGGGAGGAAGCACGCAGGGGGTTTCGCCCGGGGAGTAAATCACTCGAGGACCGCCACTGCCTCAGCCACTCGTCGAAGACAGAGTCTCTTCACCCAAAGCGATCAAATGGATTAATGTAATTATTAACCATCAGATGATAAAGGTAAAACCTCTTGAATCATTCTAAAGTCAGTTTTCAGAATAAACGAGGCCGTTTTAAGCAAAAATGAGGCGATACTCTGGGACGCTTTGAAATGACCGACGTGCCGTGAACGCATCAGCTAGCAGCTCGTATAGCCATGGCGCTCTGATCGCTTCCTTCATCTTTTATGATGAAATAATGCTGAATTTATGTGGAAATTGTTGTAAAATAGCTTCAGATATCTGTTGCTGAGATAGAGGATGACTGGAGTGCAGCTTGAAGCAGAAACGAGGTGATAATCCGTGAACCGCAGCTAATGACGCATGTGCAGTGAAGGCAGGGCGGACCGATTTTTAGGGGGTACCGTTCAGTTGGCAACACCAGTATAGACCTCTAAATAAGACTGGTTGGACTTTAACAATCTGTGAATCTCAGATCAGAGTTTGGAGTCTTGGTCATGACATTATTTTTAATGTTTATACAAACTCACTCTATACTGCTCATCCGCTGAAAAAGAGGCAAAATTCTTGCCAGCTCCAGTGCCACAGCATCACCACAACTGTTCCATCCCAAACTAGACAGAACCAGACAGACAGTTATCCAACAAATCAGGAAACATTTAGAAAACATCAACATGACACATTAATGCCAGTGATTAAGTTCTACAGTCAGCTTCAATTTAGAGTATTTAAAAGAAATCCATTAATAACCCACTGTTATTATTTGAGATTTGATCTCACCTCACATCCTGTATTCTGGGAGAGTGGACCAGACTGGCGGTGACGGCACACAGCTCTGATGTCCCAACAGCTGTCAGACTGAAACACCCCGACATCAAACACGTGACATTAATATCAGACTGTAATATGAGATACACGTGTATGTGTGTTTGTTCCCCTACTTTTCTAACCTTACAGCCAAAAAATACAGGTAGCAGGACAATAAAGACCCAACCACATCAACCAACTAGAGCACCGCGATCACAGAGCACAAACCTCCGCCAACACTAGTTTCCAATTCTACAGGTTTATTTTTTTTTACCTTAGAAAAAAGTTTTCAAGGTCAAAATCCTGTTAGAAGTGTCTTTTCACAAGCTAAAATATAAAATAGATATAAGTATATAAAATATATACAAAATATAGATCAAAGGGGGTTTTCAATGTTAAAAAGAATCAAATATTTGCTAAATCCGCAATATGGATCAGATGTGGATCAAACTTTGTTTATTCATTGAGAGTGCCAGTTTGCACCTCATTGTCACAAATGAGAGTGATTGAGGCAGTTTTGATTGAGATATAATGAAAAATGTACACCAAATGGGCTTTTCAGTATTAAACTCAAATGTCCACAAAATCCACAATCTGGATCAGATCCAGATCCAACTGGATCCAACTGGAGTGTCAGTCTGCACCTCACTTACCTCACTAAAATATGAGAGTGATTGGGGCATGTTTGATTAAGATGTAATGTAAAATATACATTAAATTGGGGTTTCAATGTTAAATTTAAATGGTCACAAAATTTGTAATCTGGATCCGATCCAGATCAAACTTGTTGGTCGATAAAGGATACCATGCTACATAATGCTCTCAAATATGAAAGAAATTTGATCTTTGTTGACAGAGTTATGAATTTTTGAAAATTCATTCAATGTTAAAGATTGGGATTTTTCCAATTTTCCAAGATTTTTCCTCACTTTGTCCTTTAACCTATGACCTTGAAAATTCAATCAGTTCTTGCCTATCAGGATATGAATCTTCAGTAAAGAAAATTTCATAATGATATATGAAAAAGTGTGTGTTCTAAACAAACAAACTGGGGTGAAAACATAACTTCCTCCAACTTCATTGGTGGAGGTAAACAAGCCACAAAGAACTTGTGTTAAAGGATCTTACTGAATCTCAGTGAGGTTCTTCATGGAGCTTAATGCTTTGGACAAACTCACTGCACCTTCATTTCTAATTTCATTTTGTGAAATGCTGCAAAAAAACAAAACAAAAAAAAAAACATACAAATGCAAAGAAACCCAAATTAGAAAATTCTCATTTCAACAAGTACGAATGAGTATCAGTAAGAACAAGAAGTCTGTAACTTACTCCAACACGGTGAGGCATGTCAGCAATGGTAGGACGAACGCCATCCTGGCAGCAGTAAGATTACCAAGACGGTTACCTGACAGACTGGAAAAACAAAAGTAAATATTTGTTTGAAAAGTAGAGAATAAGAATAAGATCAACTTTATTTATCCCGAAGGAAATTATTTTGCCCGATTACTGACACAGTGACAGTAAACAATGGTTTTTAAGACATTTGTGCAGGATGTTCGACAATATTGCACATAACAACTCTAAGTAACTGAAAACTCTGAAAAACTCTGTTCATTACATATTCATCCTGCAGAGGATTATACAGTCTGATTACCACAGGTAGGAAAGACCTCCTGTGGTGTTCTGTGGTGCACCTCGGTGGTCTCAGTCTGTGGCTGAAGGTGCTCTGACAGGACGTCAATGTGGCATGCAGGGAATGGGAGGTGCTGTCCCGGATGCTGAGCAGTTTCCTCAACATCCTCATCTCTAACACCTCCACCACCAGATGTCCCAGTCAGGTTTCCTCCCCCCCACCCCACCCCAATCCAAGTAATTTTTTTCTAGATATTGCAGTTGCACAGTGCAGAATGCAAGCATGTTAAATATTCAGTCCAGTGTACACATGACAACAGAATTATTAGCCCTCCCATGAAATTGTACATTTTCTTCAAATTTTTTTTCCAAGCAAGGAATTTTCAACACACCATTTCTACTTTTATTTTGGAAGATTACATTATTTTACTTTGCACACAGAAACAAAATTATTTCACAAAAAAACAAAAACTGATACAGTGTTACACGATAACACTGTATGAGGTGTTTAAGGAAAAACTGTGAAAGAAATTTGTCATTGTGCTCTTACTGGAGCTCCTCCAGGAGGACGCAGCTCCTCAAAGCCTCCAGCAGCTCCGCACCCGAGTGGTCACTGATCAGGTTCTTTGACAAACTGCAAAACACACACACACACACACACACACACACACACACACACACACACACACACACACACACACACACACACACACACACACACACACACACACACACACACACACACACACATCAGAGTAAAGGGTGACTCTTGTTAACACTGTTTAAAGAGCTGTGCACTTATGCAGCCGTATGTATTAGTTTTGGATTTCCTGCAAAAGTTTATTTAGTATTATTATATGCATTTAAAATTACCATTGAACTATAAAATTAAATTCAATTAAATGTATTTTGCCTCCGGTCTCTCTGCCCATAAAATCTTCAGTAATGTTCAGAATAATAGTAGTGCTATGTGACTAAAAGATTAATCCAGATTTTGAGTATATTTCTTATTGTTACAGAAACAAGGTACCAGTAGATTCAGTAGATTCTCACAAATCCAACAAGACCAAGCATTCATGATATGCACACTCTTAAGGCTATGAAATTGGGCTATTAGTAAAAAAAAAAAAAAAATAGAAAAGGGGGTGTTCACAATAATAGCAGTGTGGCATTCAGTTAGTGATTTCGTCAGTTTTGTGGAACAAACAGGTGTGAATCAGGTGTCCCCTATTTGAGGATGAAGCCTGCACCTGTTGAACATGCTTTTCTCTTTGAAAGCCTGAGGAAAATGGGACGTTCAAGACATTGTTCAGAAGAACAGCGTAGTTTGATTAAAAAGTTGATTGGAGAGGGGAAAACATATACGCAGGTGCAAAAAATTATAGGCTGTTCATCTACAATGATCTCCAATGCTTTAAAATGGACAAAAAAAAAAAACAGACGCATGGAAGAAAACGGAAAACAACCATCAAAATGGATAGAAGAATAACCAGAATGGCAAAGGCTCACCCATTGATCAGCTCCAGGATGATCAAAGACAGTCTGGAGTTACCTGTAAGTGCTGTGACAGTTAGAAGACGCCTGTGTGAAGCTAATTTATTTGCAAGAATCCCCCGCAAAGTCCCTCTGTTAAATAAAAGACATGTGCAGAAGAGGTTACAATTTGCCAAAGAACACATCAACTGGCCTAAAGAGAAATGGAGGAATATTTTGTGGACTGATGAGAGTAAAATTGTTCTTTTTGGGTCCAAGGGCTGCAGACAGTTTGTGAGATGACCCCCAAACTCTGAATTCAAGCCACAGTTCACAGTGAAGACAGTGAAGCATGGTGGTGCAAGCATCATGATATGGGCATGTTTCTCCTACTATGGTGTTGGGCCTATATATCGCATACCAGGTATCATGGATCAGTTTGGATATGTCAAAATACTTGAAGAGGTCATGTTACCTTATGCTGAAGAGGACATGCCCTTGAAATGGGTGTTTCAACGAGCCAATGACCCCAAGCACACAAGTAAATATGCAAAATCTTGGTTCCAAACCAACAAAATTAATGCCTCGCAGATGTGAAGAAATCATGAAAAACTGTGGTTATACAACTAAATACTCATTTAGTAAATCACAGGATTGCTGAAAATGCAGTTTGAACATAATAGTTTTGAGTTTGTAGCGTCAACAGCAGATGCTACTATTATTGTGAACACCCCCTTTTCTACTTTTTAATTTTTTTTACTAATAGCCCAATTTCATAGCCTTAAGAGTGTGCATATCATGAATGCTTGGTCTTGTTGGATTTCTGAGGATCTACTGAATCTACTGCTACCTTGTTTCCCATGTAACAATAAGAAATATACTCAAAACCTGGATTAATCTTTTTAGTCACATAGGACTACTATTATTCCGAACACTACTGTATATTAAAAAAAATTGTACAATAAAATAAATGAATTAACACCGATCCCTAAAACCTAAAAGTATAAAAGTAGGACAAACTAAAAACATGACAACATAGAATAAAACAACACACTGGTAAAATATTAATGAAAACAAACAAACAATTAAATAAATAAAACTGGTGTCCTCTGTATCCAATATAAAACATATCATCTGTAATTAGAACAAATATGATTCTTGTCAGGTTGAATTTATTTGCAGGACTCTCAATATTTTTTAAATAAGTGAAATCAGAACATGTTCTTTGTTGATAAAATGGTTTAAAGGAAAAAGCCTGACCTCAAGGTACAGTTTAATCCTGAACTTGACCTGATACTGACCTCAAAGGTGGAGCCAAATTGTCTCTTTATTAATAAGAAAGGTGTTAATTGATGTTGTTAACTGACCTCTCGGCAGTGGCTTCCTGAGGGTGACTAGTGTATCCTGCTTCCTACCTGATCTTCTTGAGGTTTGTCCACCCAGGCAGGAGTCGGATCAGCTGTTTTAACCCCACATCCGAAATCCTCCAGCCGTCCAATCTGAAACCAGGAGACAGAAGACGAAATGGAGTGATGTCACTGAAATAATGTGAATAGGTTTTATTAATATGTTGAATTAACAAACTAAACAGGCCGAGGCACAGGTATGCACTCTACAAAGTGCCTTCTAGAGTATGTTTTTTTGTGGATAAACTCACTCTAACTGTTCCAACAGTGTGAGTTCTTCCAAAGCAGGCAGGAGTTCTTGGGCACAAACTGCTTCACCTGATCCCGTTGCTAAGGTAACATGATTTAACCTGGAAGATAAAATTCACATCAGCAGTCAAACTCTTCATGGAAGCAAACTAAAGCCCCGTCACACATAGCAAGAATGTGGAGGAACCATTCCGACACAGCAAATATTGCCATAATCCGACACAGTTGGAAGGAAAAGAGGCGTGGTCAGCCGTGGTCCGAACTAGGGCTGCCACAACTAGTCGACAAGTCACAACTACGTCAACTATTGAAACTGTCAACAACTAATTTAGCAGTCGACGAATCATTTGCTTTGAAGCTTGAACCAATGAAGCAGTGCTTCAATCCATTGCCTCATGGGATCCATGCTTCTCTCCTCTTCAAAAGCGGCAACTCCGCTTCTTATCCCCTCTCAAAGCCATTAAAATATGTCAATCATGAGTCACTTTTGTGCAGATTAAAGTGACTAGCTATGACTACTGTCTTGTTGCGAGAAAGAAACAAGAATAGTCTTCTGTTGCTCCAAACGCTGCGCCGCTGAGTCAAGTTCGAAAGATAGAGTCCGTTCGGAATTAATAACTTCAAAGCGAATCGCCGTTTAAATCAAATGATACCTCTTTCCAAACGTTGTAATAGAACCAATAAGCTGCAATCGATCAAAATGCCCACAGATCAAGGATCCACCATGTAGAGTTTATTTATGTCCAGAGATGTAGAGTTTATGTCCAGAGATCAAGGATCCAGTGACCAATTTCATATTTATTTACTTTAAGACTAAATAAAATGTTGTTGACATAGAAAAAAAAGGGCAAAGCTGATGACTGTTCTTGTGTTTGTTAACTAATTACTTAACTGTTCTGGCTGTAAGAGCTGCTGTTGAACAGATGTTGGATGTTATGATGTTACAACGTCTCACCTGAATCTGCGTAAAGATTTGATGTTTCTTAGTGTCCGGCTAAAACACTCCATGGTGTCTTGACTCAGACGCACAGACGCCAGGCTAGAAGAGGACATACATCAACACAGACATGGACAACTGGCTATGACTGTCATGAAGATATTATTGTATGTTTTCAGATGAAGACGGTGTGTGTGTCTGTTACCAAAGTCCCTGCAGACAGACACACTGTTCCAGCTCTTTGATGAGCTTCAGCCCTACAGCCTCTGTCCACTCACAGCTGGACAAACTACAGAAGACACAACATCAACCCCAAACCCCACAATTACCAACAAGGCTTCAAAAATTCCAAATTTCAGACATAAAAACATAGTAGGTACTCAGGGAAATTTTTCAGACTCACTGGCTGACTCACTCAATCACCCGCTGACTGACTGGTTTACTGACTCACTAACCCACTGACGGCATGACTTGCTGACTGACTGATCAACTCACTCACTGACTGACCGACACACTGGCCTATCGATTGAATGACTTAATGACTGATCCACTGACTTATTGACTCATTGACTGAATGTTTTACTGACTGACTCAGTCACTCTCTGACTGACTGATTCACTCACTCACTGCCCAACCCAGTCTCACACCATTTTGTGATGGGATCACGAAAAGTATTCTATTAGTTTGTCATACTGTCGCAAAAATGTGACTTTCATGGCAGAAGCTCAAATTCATTTTGTAATGGTATCATGAAATGTGGGGTGATGCGAGGGGGGGGGGGGGTCTGTGGGGGTTATGGTTGGGGAAAGGGGTAGGGTTAGAAATAGTAAAATAAAAAAACGCATCATGAAAATGTGACTCCTTTCATCATGAGAGCACAAAAAAGCATGAGACTGGGCTGCACTGTCTCACTGAACCACTGACTGACTGACTGACTCACTCACTGACTCTCACTGTTTCACTGAACCACTGACTGACTGACTCACTCTCTCACTGACTCTCACTGTTTCACTGAACCACTGACTGATTCACTGACTCACTCACTCACTAACTGACTCTCATTGTCTCACTGAACCACTGACTGACTCACTCACTTACTGAGTGATTCACTCACTGACTCTCACTGTCTCACTGAACCACTGACTGACTCACTGACTGACTCTCACTGAACCACTGACTGACTCACTCACTGACTCTCACTGTCTCACTGAACCACTGACTGGTTCACTCACTGACTGACTCTCACTGTCGCACTGACTGACTGACACAACAACTGGCCCACTTACTCAGTGTCTCACTGTGTGAGATGGGGTCATTGACTGACAGACCCACTGACTGCACACACTGTCAGATTAACTGTCTCACTGACTGACTGACCCACCCGCTCACTGTCTCATTGAGTGACTGACTGACTCCATTAAACTTGAGCTCACCCTGTTAATTTCTGGGAAAATTTCACAAACTTATTTTACAACTGGATATAATCGTACACAGTACGAACAGGTTCTGACTTTTATTCTGAGAGGCTTCCTATGGCTTCATTAAAAAAAAACCTTCTATAACAATAAAGAACATTCAAACAGTCAGTATGTGCTGAATGTTAAATTCACCGTTTACCTGAGGTGCTGCAGACGTGGAAATGTTCTGACTACATTCTGAGTGGCTCCTTCACTAATCATTAGACCTGAAAGACTAGAAGAAGACTCTGTTCTAGGCAGATTTAACACACTCACGCCACTTGTTAACAATTCTATAAATAAACGCTTAGCGATATGTAACACTGGAATTCTTAAAACAGATTGATAAGTTATTACAACTCTGCATATTGAGTTACTCTGCATTACAATAAAAATAATGAATTGTTGCAACAAAACAGACAGCAATTTTAAAAAGTCTAACCTGAGAGTGGTGAGTTTGGGCAATAAATTCAAAACAGAAGAAAAGAAATCCGCTCCTTCAACGTCCAGATGGTTGTGAGAAAAACTGGAAAAGAAGCACAATGATTTTAAATTATTCTCTTTTTTGTTTTAATTCACAACCACAGTAAATGATTTAAATCCACACACTCATGATTCTGAATAAAATACAGTAGCAGTTTGGAATCATTACTGCTACTCAGCTTATTTTATCTTTAAAAAAAAAAAAAAACACAAACATGAGTTCCGTCAGTGAAAAACAGCCCTGGATGATGTCACTCATCTCTGATAGAAGGTATTTTGGGACATCGCAATCCACAAAGCTGGAGGAGAGAAGGAGATAAAAACATGTTATAAACTAAATGTTTTACTGCTTGTTTTTTTGTTTGTTTTTTTGCAATATAAACCAATAAATCAAGTATTTTAGTTCTAATTTCCAAAATTGTCTTGGTCTCAGAGATTTTTAAAGTATGTATCTACTGAATTTTGGAAATAAAACTTACAACAGAATACAATAAATTAATTTAGAATAAATTTACAATAAATAATTTTTTATTTGCACACACATACAGTCACTCTGAACTTTCTTGATCATTGCTGCACTGATCACCATACGTCGTTGCTGCTATTGTACATTTTGCAAGATTGTATACAGGCTTTATATTATTTTATTATTATTATTATTATATTGTTTATTTACGTTGATGTTTACCTTAGTTTTGTTGCATGAAATTTTATCTAAATATGAGCTGAGACCTGTGAAACTGTGTTTCATTCTATCATGTTACGTGGTTAGAATGACAATAAAGTTGAGTCTGAGTGTTTTATGATCTGATATCAAAAAGTAGAAGTGTAAGTTTATATTATACATACATATTACATACTATATATATATATATATATATATATATATATATATATATATATATATATGTGTGTGTGTGTGTGTGTGTGTGTCTATAATTAAATTAAAATTACCCAATTTTCTCTGTTGCCACTGAAGGATCACAACTAAAAACATAAACAGCAAAAGCAAAATAACTGATGTTAAATATTAACAAGAACAACAACAGCAGCAACAATACATTTTTATAGCAATGTTCAAGCAATCATTGGTAACTGCTTTAAAATTAAATAATACAAGGCTTAAAAAGGGACATTTATAACAGAAATATATGAAACAGCCAAAAACAACACATGTTAAAGAATCTAATTACATTAGTCCTCAAAAGAACATAGTTTCAGAAAAAATAAGACCATTCATTTCAAGTCACAGTGTTCTCAGAATGGTGGTGTGATCCAAAGAAATGAGCAAATTTCAAAAACACAGAGAGACAAAGTTCAAAGGCTGAGATGAAAGCAAGGTCCAAAAAAAGTGGGGTCAAACACGGCTAGGCAGAAAAACAATGATGAAACTATGGTGGCCATAATAATACAAAGGCTGGAATGAAGGCAGAGCACAAGGCAAAAAGCACAACAAACTGGCAGAGACAAACACAGAGCATGAGGATTAAATACACAACAGGTGCGGAGAATGTTCAGGAAGAGGGTGCGGTCAGACGAGACGAAGACGAGGGAAGACAGGAGACAAGAGGATCAGTGGCAGATGGGGCGTGACAGACAAGTGCAGAGGCAAGAGTAATCTGTGATAATAACACCACCCAAAACAAACAGTGATCAAAATAAAACACTCAAAACAAAGATAAGCAAAACCAAAGGCATTCTAAAATACCAACACGAAATAAACAAAGAATCAAAGAGGAAAACAAAGGTAAGTCCAGAAAAGAGAACAACAAAACAAAGATGGAACTCAAAGTATAACAAACAGATAATCAAAGACCGGGACCAGACAGCAGATGAATGGGCGGGAAAGTGGACACAGACAGGACAAACCATAACATAGGTCCGGACAAGGGACAGACCATGACACTAAAGATGGAAAAACAACACTTACAATCCAGCATCAGTGTACCACGGCCAACACAAAAATGTATGGTGGCCATCTCAGGGTGGTAGTTGTAGCCAGGTGAGGGTGAAGGAAGAATCATACAGGGGCTAAAATTTAAAAATGCTCTAATCATATTGAAAAGTATACCACATTATTTGTCTGATCACTAGGATTCACAAAGTGTATAGTTTGGACCATCTATAACTGAATGTTATGGAATTATGAGATTAAAAACAAAGAGTTTGTGATGGTATTGTGAAATTTGGGGTGACATGGTGATGGGGTGTGGGCGCATTTGGAGTTATGGTTAGGGTTCAAATTAGTCAGCGACGGGTGACCGCATCCCGAAAATGTAATACATTTCATGATGATATCGCAAAAAATAAATAAATAAATAAAAAAACTACATGAGACCAGACTGCAATTTCAGTTTGTACTGGGGTTAAAAGGCGATGTTGCTCCATCCATGTTCAACACCTGCTTACTCCAGTTAAGGGTCATAGGGAGGGCTGAAGTCTATCCCAGCAGTCATAAGGCATGGTACACCCTGGACAGGACACCGGTCTGTTGTAGGGCCACATATAGACAAACAAACACATTAACACCTACGGGCAATTTAAAGTTTCTAACTCACCTAACCTGCATGTTTTTGGATGTGGAAGGAAGCTGAAGCACCCGGAGAGAACATGCAAACTCCACACAGAAAGGCTCCAGGTGGGAATTGAACCCACAACCTTCTTGCTGTGAGCAAACAGTGCTAAGCAGTAATCCACCATGCTGCCAGAAAGTTGCTCCAACTTGGGTAAAACATGATTGAAATTACTGGCTGAACTAATAGGATTAATAAATAGAATAGTGTTGACTGTGTTGAATGTTTGGTTTTCAAAGTAAAGGTCAAACAAGGTCAACATCCACTGGATTCTATGACACATACAGTAGTGTTCAGAATAATAGTAGTGCTATTGTTGTGTGGGCCGCTGAAGAGGAGGTACTGCTGGCCCACCACCACCAGAGGGAGCCCTGCCTGGAGTGCGGGCTCCAGGCACCAGAGGGCGCTGCCGCCTCACAGGAGTAGCCGGGGTGACAGCTGTCACTTATCACCGACGACAGCTGTCATCAATCATCTGATCTTCAGGGGTATATCAGCAAGACGGCATCTCCACCTCATTGCCGAGATATCGCTCTACGAAGAGGTAACGATCTCAGCTGACTGTGTTCTGACAGGAATATCTATTGCTTGTGTGTGTTGGATATTCTGTTTCTTTTTTCGACGAGAGGTGGAGGTGGATTTCCCACCATACGTGTTGCTGGGTGCACACGCACCCACTTCTAACTGTGTTTGCTCCTCGCCAGCAGTACCAGGTCCGACACGCGTAGGCAGTGGCCACCTGGGAGTTCGGGACTTGGCGGCTCCAGTATTCCCGGGGTTCGGTGGCGGTGGAAATCGTGTGGTTCCGGTTCGACTTGGACTGACGTCTCCTATCTTCGAGCCTGCCCACATAACACTGTGTATATTGGAGTTCGTATTGTAATCTGTTGTTGTTGTTGTGCAATTTCACAACAGTAAAGTGTTGTATTTGGCCTTATCCATTGTCCGTTCATTTGCGCCCCCTGTTGTGGGTCCGTGCTCTTACACTTTCACAACAGCTATGTGCCTAAAAATATTAATCCAGGTTTTGAGTATATTTCTTATTGTTACATGGGAAACAAGGTACCAGTAGATTCAGTAGATTCTCACAAATCCAACAACACCAAGCATTCATGATATGCACACTCTTAAGGCTATGAAATTGGGCTATTAGTAAAAAACAAAAGTAGAAAAGGGGGTGTTCACAATAATAGTAGCATCTGCTGTTGACGCTACAAACTCAAAACTATTATGTTCAAACTGCTTTTTTAGCAATCCTGTGAATCACTAAACTAGTATTTAGTTGTATAACCACAGTTTTTCATGATTTCTTCACATCTACGAGGCATGGAGTCAACCAACTTGTGCCACCTTTCAGCCGTTATTCCACTCCAAGATTCTTTAACAACATTCCACAATTCATTCACATTTCTTGGTTTTGCTTCAGAAACAGCTTTTTTGATGTCACCCCACAAGTTCTCAATTGGATTTAGGTCCAGGGATTGGGCAGGCCACTCCAAAACATTAATTTTGTTGGTTTGGAACCAAGATTTGCTCGTTTACTAGTGTGATTGGGGTCATTGTCTCGTTGAAACACCCATTTCAAGGGCATGTCCTCTTCAGCATAAGGCAACATGACCTCTTCAAGTATTTTGACATATCCAAACTGATCCATGATACCTGGTATGCGATATATAGGCCCCAACACCATAGTAGGAGAAACATGCCCATATCATGATGCTTGCACCACCATGCTTCACTGTCTTCACTGTGAACTGTGGCTTGAATTCAGAGTTTGGGGGTCGTCTCACAAACTGTCTGCGGCCCTTGGACCCAAAAAGAACAATTTTACTCTCATCAGTCCACAAAATATTCCTCCATTTCTCGTTAGGCCAGTTGATGTGTTCTTTGGCAAATTGTAACCTCTTCTGCACATGTCTTTTATTTAACAGAGGGACTTTGCGGGGGATTCTTGCAAATAAATTAGCTTCACGCAGACGTCTTCTAACTGTCACAGCACTTACAGGTAACTCCAGACTGTCTTTGATCATCCTGGAGCTGATCAATGGGTGAGCCTTTGCCATTCTGGTTATTCTTCTATCCATTTTGATGGTTGTTTTCCATTTTCTTCCACAGGTCTCTGGGTTTTTTTTTTTTTGTCCATTTTAAAGCATTGGAGATCATTGTAGATGAACAGCCTATAATTTTTTGCACCTGCGTATAAGTTTTCCCCTCTCCAATCAACTTTTTAATCAAACTACGCTGTTCTTCTGAACAATGTCTTGAACGTCCCATTTTCCTCAGGCTTTCAAAGAGAAAAGCATGTTCAACAGGTGCTGGCCACAATACTATTATTGTGAACACCGCTTTTCTACTTTTTTTTTTTTACTAATAGCCCAATTTCATAGCCTTAAGAGTGTGCATATCATGAGTGCTTGGTCTTGCTGGATTTGTGAGAATCTACTGAATCTACTGGTACCTTGTTTCCCATGTAACAAGAAATATACTCAAATCCTGGATTAATCGTTTTAGTCACATAGCACTACTATTATTCTGAACACTACTGTATGTCACGTCACAATTTGATAAATAAGCATAACAAATGGTCCATACTATTCCTTTTTAAACCCTATTAACTCAACTAATAATTTGTATCACGTTTTTAAACAAAACTGGAGCAAATTTAACTTTTTGATCAATGTACAAACTGAAATCACCTTTGTCACCATCTTTGCTGGTTTTTTCCCCCTATATAACTCCATAACATTCGGTCATTTTTAAATTTTGATCCCTGTGTAATTCTTCATTAACACCTGCCTTGCTACAGCTTCCACCGTGGGATGGCCACCATACACTTTTGTTGGCCATAGTACACAGAGGTTGGATTGTAAGTGTTGTTTTGCCGTCTTAAATGGGACAGAAAACCTTCTTGACCCATGAACTATGGAACTTTACAATTACAACAGTCTACAATAGTTTACAATTTATGACAAGATTATCCATTCAAATATGTAATTGTACCTGTCTGAACTCATTTCAGTGGGTTTCACCAAAGATAGCTGGAGTGTGTTTTTCTCCACCCTGCAACGGGAACACGGCTGAGACTAAATTTGGGAATGTAACACCTTAAAACATGGATATACTTAATGTGGGCGTTAGAATGTGAGTGTGTGGTTTTCTTTTATATTCAGCTGCAGGTGGTTATGTCATTTCAGGTGTGTTTGCATTTTCATGGATGTTTTTATAACTCACATGATGGCGTGTATGTTCCTGCTGAGCTCCAGACAGCAACTCAACAAATTAACAGCTGCTTCTGATGTGATCCAGTGTTCCTCAATACTAATGAGAAAGACCGTAAAAGTCAAGGAGAGGCTGTGCGAAAAACGTACTCTGTGCATTTACAGGATTCGTCCTCACCTGATAAAACAACGACTGCAGTTCAAATGGTTCACAAAGTCTTTGATCCACTCTGAATGAAGAAAATTGTTTCTCAACCTGTACAGCAGATATTAGATTTGGTCACACCTGGGAGCAGGCCCTGGTGCACCCACAACACGACAGAACGTCCTTCTGTCTGTCTGTCCACCCATCCATCCATCCATTCATCTATCCATCCATCCATCCATCCAGTCATCCATCCATCTAGTCACCCAGTCAGCCTGCCATCCATCTAGCCACCCATCCAGCCAGCCATCCATCCATCTAGTCACCCACCCAGCCAGCCATCCATCCATCCATCTAGTCACCCACCCAGCCATCCATCCATCCATCTAGCCAGCCAGCGAGCCATCCATCCATCCATCCATCTAGTCACCCACCCAGCCATCCATCCATCCATCCATCCAGCCAGCCAGCCTGCCATCCATCCATCCATCTAGTCACCCACCCACCCAGCCATCCATCCATCCATCTAGCCAGCCAGCGAGCCATCCATCCATCCATCTAGCCAGCCAGCCAGCCATCCATCTAGCCAGCCAGTCATCCATCCATCCATCCAGTCACCCATCTAGCCAGCCAGCCATCCATCCATCCATCTAGTCACCCAGTCAGCCTGCCATCCATCTAGCCAGCCAGCCAGCCTGCCATCCTCTAGTCACCCACCCAGCCATCCATCCATCCATCCATCTAGCCAGCCAGGCAGCCATCCATCTAGCCAGCCAGCCAACCATCCATCTAGTCACCCACCCAGCCAGTCATCCATACATCCATCTAGTCACCCAGCCATCCATCCAGCCAGCCAGGCAACCATCCATCTAGTCACCCACCCAGCCAGTCATCCATACATCCATCTAGTCACCCAGCCATCCATCCATCCATCCATCTAGCCAGCCAGTCATCCATCCATCCATCTAGTCACCCACCCACCCAAGCCAGCCATCCATACATCCATCTAGTCACCCACCCAGCCAGCCAGCCATCTAGTCACCCACCCAGCCAGCCATGCATCCATCCATCTAGTCACCCACCCAGCCAGCCAGCCATCCATCCATCCATCCATCTAGCCAGCCAGCCAGCCATCCATCCATCCATCCATCCATCTAGCCAGCCAGCCAGCCATCCATCCATCTAGTCACCCATCCAGCCAGTCATCCATACATCCATCTAGCCAGCCAGCCAGTCATCCATCCATCCATCTAGCCAGCCAGTCATACATACATCCATCTAGTCACCCACCCAGCCAGCCATCCATCCATCCATCTAGTCACCCACCCACCCAGCCATCCATCCATCCATCCATCTAGTCACCCAGCCAGCCTGCCATCCATCTAGTCACCCATCCAGCCAGTCATCCATACATCCATCTAGCCAGCCAGCCAGTCATCCATCCATCCATCTAGCCAGCCAGTCATACATACATCCATCTAGTCACCCACCCAGCCAGCCATCCATCCATCCATCTAGTCACCCAGTCATACATACATCCATCTAGTCACCCACCCAGCCAGCCATCCATCCATCCATCTAGTCACCCACCCACCCAGCCATCCATCCATCCATCCATCTAGTCACCCACCCAGCCAGCCATCCATCCATCCATCTAGTCACCCACCCAGCCATCCATCCATCCATCTAGCCAGCCAGCCAGCCATCCATCTAGCCAGCCAGCCAGCCATCCAGTCACCCATCTAGCCAGCCAGCCATCCATCCATCTAGTCACCCAGTCAGCCTGCCATCCATCTAGCCAGCCAGCCAGCATGCCATCCATCTAGTCACCCACCCAGCCATCCATCTAGCCAGCCAGGCAGCCATCCATCTAGCCAGCCAGCCAACCATCCATCTAGTCACCCCCCCAGCCAGTCATCCATACATCCATCTAGTCACCCACCCAGCCAACCATCCATCCATCCATCTAGTCACCCAGCCAGCCATCCAGCCAGCCAGCCAGCCAGCCAGCCATCCATCCATCCATCCATCCATCCATC
>NW_022986498.1:0-36822 GCF_902500255.1 Thalassophryne amazonica
GAGGACAGACAGAGAGAGAGAGACAGAGAGAGAGAGAGACAGAGACAGACAGAGAGAGAGAGAGAGACAGAGACAGACAGAGAGCCAGAGAGAGAGCCAGTGAGAGACAGAGACAGAGAGAGACAGACAGACAGACAGAGAGACAGAGAGAGAGAGAGACAGAGACAGTTCAAATCTTTGAAGATACTTGGTGAATAAAATCTGTTCTAATCCTGTTAATGTGCTGTTTTTGTTAAGACCGTTGAATATCACTAACATACACCTTGTTTCATGTCAACTCTCCTGTCACATGTCCAGAGGCAAGAAAAAAACAAACAGTCGTGTCCAAAAACGTACGGACAATATAACAGCCATCAGTTTTCAGTGCTTACTGAAGATCCTCTGGCAGCAAAGAGAAGACACAGCTCTCCTGCTTAGCTGTTATTTTACTCCCGTAGCAGTTAAATCACACGCATGTGCATGACCCCCCCCCCCCCCACCACCACCCCCGCCCCAGTATTTCTCTGTAATTCACCACATCAGAGGAAACCCAAAGTCCTCATGTTTAAAACCAAAAACCACAGAACAACAAGTGTAAACTGTTCTAGGGAGGAGTAAAGGAACAATTTTCAAGACGGAGCAAAACAACACCAAAAAAATTAATTAATTAATTAACATTTAATTTCCAATTTATTTGGGATAATTGAATGGAAATTTTAAAAAACACCCAGGTTTGATGCCATTTGGGCTGCATAACTTTAACATAGAGAATTAGGAAAAACCCAAACTCTTTGTCAACATATTTAAGAGTCATGAGGGGATTACTGCATAGCTTGAAAGTTTGATCCCACTTATACCTGAATGTACAGTAACTGGATGCTAACAGTCACCATCTTTGATTCTGAATTTTAATCCCCAACAAAGCAATGCATCACAAAATATTACTCTCTTGATTATCATCAGGAAAAGGAATCTTCTCCAAAGTCACAACTGCATCATCTTTTCCTTTCAGACTTCTATTCTTTTGCTGCGTTTGCCCTCTCAGAGCCTGCAGCAGAGGAGCATCCCCTCCGCACGATGCTGCCACCACCATGCTACAAGATCAAGATGATGTGCTCGTGATCATGTCTCGGTCAGATCCCAGCTTGGAAGCCAGGAGAGTAACACAGGAAGCACCAGAACCATGAAGCCTCGGCCCTTCATTCTACTGCAAATATATGAGGACTGACAAACACCTCTGTGTCCGGTGACCTCATGACCTCCAAGGATGAGGACCAGGAGACATGAATCTCTCCACAAGTCCAGCACGTTTTGCCACATACAGAGACATTTCTGATGGCCACATCCAGGACTAGGGCAAATCCAGACACTCCCACTCCTCACTCAGCTTCTCAACTACCACAGTTAGGTATCCACTGATTCCACAAAGATCACAGCCCAGTACACCAAGACAAAAGGTCAGTAAAGCTTTTCTCACCAACAAAGTCACCCACGCCGCTGGTTTCTAAACCCTACCAAACATCCAGTCCATGCAAAGAATGAAAGGACTAGTTTCCAAGAGTTGGGTGAAACACTTTGGAAAGGGATACCATCTAAAGGTTGAGGAGCTCCAGGTGGTGTCAGAGTTAGGAAATGTTTTCAGTAGCAGCTCAGGGATTAATTACAGAAATGGTGAAAAATTACACATCAAAGCTTCTTGCTCGCTCTGTGGGATTTCTCCTCTCACTCTGCCAAACAGGTCAGCGTCATCGGACTTCAGGTCTGAGCTGACCAGAAAGTGACCCGATCTCCAAAAGGCTGGCTGGCAGAGAGCAGAGGATAAAGAGCATTCCTCACCAGCTCTCTGTTATCACTTCCCTTTCACTAATGGCATAAATCTGGCGGTGCAGCGGAAAGCAAGCGCCCCTGTGCCACGTCAAAAAGTGTTGAGAGGAGACAGAGAAGCATTTCAGCTCAGCTATGCACTGCCTCAACAGTAAATATTTCATCTCTGGAGCTGGCTCATCCGCTCATTCCCCTCTCTTCACACTCATGTGAGGTGGTCTCCATGTCAGGTCACTGAGTGCTGTCCATGGAACGAAAGAGCAATGGGGAAAAAAAAAAACATTCCACGATGGTGCTGAGCGAACCAGATCAACTGGGTGCACAAAACATGCATATAACAGTGTGAAGTAATGTCTGATCCGTATTTTACAAAGCATCACCCACATCATGTTGGACTAAGAAGCAGTAGACTCAGTGGAGCAGGTTCAAACTGCACACAAGGTTCCCATTTCATTTTCCATTGTGCTGAATAATTATAGTGTCGTTAGGCTACAAAGATTTCCCTCAAGATATCACAACTAAAGCAAATTCTCTCCACATAAGAGGGAAGGTGTTATTAAAATTTCATACTGTATGAGAAATCCAACTACCAACCAGTAACAATTCCAACCAAGGTGCAATAAACTGCTACTGCCAGGTACTAAAATATAATTGTTAATTTCCTTTTCCAACACAGAACAAATAGGAACAAGAGCTAGAAACACAAACGGTCTGGGTCTGAGTGCTGGTGTAGTTTGGGTTTCCGTTTAAATCACCTTGAGGGGAAACTGTACTCGCAGAGCTTTATGGCCAATCAGACTGGCAATAGTTCTACCCAGTGGCTTCTGATGGGATCTACAACTCGCACTTCTTGAGCATTGACAAGGAAATTAAAATGTAACTGAAACTACACCTGGACTCCAAGGCAAAGGAAAAACTCTAAGTTCTGCCAAACAAGTACCAAACGTTTTGAAAATGCTTCAGAGATAAAGGGCCTTCATGAAGTCAAGTTTGGGGGTGATCAGGAGCTAATTGGTGGTTTTCTAAACTAAAAGCATCATAAATGTGAAGATTTAGTGTTCACATGAAATGTGATCTTTCAGTTGAAGTGTAGGATGTAGGTGTGTTTATCAGCAGAAATAGAACATAGCATTCTGAATAATTACCTGCAACAATCAGTCTATGTGTTTTCATAGGCTTAGAATAAGCTCTTGATATCTAAATGGGAGCGAGCCCTCTCATGGAGGCAGCCATGAAAATTCAGTAAGGTATATCCTATATTATATTCCAATTCTAAGGTGGAACTATGCCAGTATACAAAGGTATATCTAAATATCTAAAAAGGAAGAGTAAAATAGGAGAATAGAAAAGAGTAGAGTAGAGCCACTTAGGTGCCTGGTCTTGAGAACCAGGGATGGTTCACCACCATGTTATTATAGTAACCTAAGAAAGACATAATGGCGCTGCCATTTGCATACTGCAGCACAGCTGGAGGACTGAGGAAAAAAAAATGGAAAGTACTCAGTGGCTGCTCTCCTGTACCCTGCCTACAGTTGCCGAGTGCAGGCTAACAAGTTTGAGGACCCTCGTTTTAGTGAAACGGAGGTCATATTTTGCTTATCACAGGAGAAGGTTAGGGAGCATCAATCCTTGTCACCAAAGAAGTGAAAACATGAAGGGAAACAAAACTGTGACCAGTGACACCATGAATCCTACACACACACACACACAGTAGCCTTAATAGTCACCTATTTTCTTTTAGTTATGATTAATTCAATTAAATTAATTTATTTAGCATCGAATCATAACAATGTTCCCCTAAAGGGCCTTTCACACTGAGCATGCAAACGGGGCATGCATCGCTGTAAAACCCATTATTTTCAATGAGAAGCAATGCACGAAAACCAAGCCTGCATGACACTCTGCCTGGAGCACACACCGCAGTCAAAGTTCAACTCAATCCAACTTGCATTGCTACGAGCTGTGACGTAGCTTCGCGTGTCCCAAAAAAAAAAAAAAAAAAAAAGAGGCATCAGGCCAAAGCACAGAAGATGACAGAGTGCAGAAATGTGTCAGAAGAGCATCAGAACCACTAATTTATGCACAGCAGTTTTCTAAAGAAAATCCTTACAAATATATTTTTTACCTCAAGATTAGTTTATTGTACATTTTGAAGTTAAAAACCATTTCTTACATTAGAAAAGTTGTAATTAAAATAGCTTTAAATTCTTTAGAAATCTTTTATGTTCATCTGTAAATTAAAACCATAACTTGTCCATTGTTTTTGTTTCAGATAAGATGATTTCTTGAATAACATGATAATGAATTAGACAAATAAAATAGCATGAAAAGTAATGTCTACATTTTTAAGTCTGGTAGATTCATTCAACTATATCTGCATTTCAACCAGGAAAAAAGACACCATATATAAATATTTATTATAAACACAACAGGAGATGATATAACAATGGCTGCAGTGTGTCTGTTAATTAGGTTTTCTCAATGTGACATAAATCTCATGATGAAACCATTTTTTAATTAAGTCATTTCAACATTTAATTACATTTAAGTAAGTAAGTAAGCTTTATTTATATAGCACTTTTCACATACCAAGGTCACAAAGTGCTTCACACGATATAAATAGACAATAAAACAACACATACAAATATAGAACAATAAAATAAATTGACACTAAAATGCCAGTTTAAAAAAAAAAAAAAAAAAAAAATGTGTCTTTAGTTGCTGTCTAAAAACATCCACAGAGTCTAGCGAGCGAAGAGAACAGGGAAGCTCATTCCAGAGGCGAGGTGCCACAGCTTTAAAAGATCTGTCCCCTCGAGTTTTAAAACAAGTTCGGGGAACCATCAGCAGGTTCTGATTGGAAGACCTTAAACTCCTGCAGGAAACATAAGGCTGGATCAGGTCCTTAATGTATTCCGGCGCCTGTCCATGTAGAGCTCTAAAGGTCAGCACAAGGATTTTGTAATTTATCCTGTAAAAAACAGGGAGCCAATGTAAAGACTTGAGGACAGGAGTAATATGCATTCTCCTGTGGGCGCGGGTAAGAAGTCGTGCAGCAGAATTTTGCACTACCTGCAGGCGGGCCAGCTCTTTCTTACTGAGGCATGTAAAGAGACTGTTACAATAATCAAGTCGTGAAGAAACAAATGCATGCACAATCATCTCTAGCTCATTAAAAGCCACCATTTTGCATAATTTGGAAATGTTTCGAATTTGGAAAAAAACAGTTCTTAACGAGCTGCCTGGTGTGATGTTCCAAAGACGTCCCTCCATCCAAAATAACACCCAGGTTATGCAGGCTGCCTTTAACAGAGCTGCTCAGATTACCAAGGTGATTCTTAATGACAGACATAGCACTATCTGGAGCTACAATCAATGTCTCAGTCTTATTAGAATTCAACTGCAGGCTGTTTTCAGTAAGCCATTCTGTAATTTTAGTGAGACAACTAATGAGAGAACAAATTTTCTGTGCTTCAGTTGTCTTAAAAGAACGGTACAGCTGCAAGTCATCGGCATACAAATGGTAGGACACATCGCAGAACTGCTGGATCAGCTTACCAAGAGGAAGGATATACAGCAGGAACAAAATCGGACCCAGGACTGAGCCCTGCGGGACACCCCACAAAAGATCAGCAGATTCAGACATCACATTGTTCACAGAAACACTAAAAGTTCTACCAACCAAGTAAGAGCTAAACCACTCTAATACAGGACCCGACATGCCAACCGTATCCCGCAATCTATTAATCAAAATGCCATGGTCAACAGTATCGAATGCAGATGACAGATCCAATAAAACCAGCACAGAACATTTACCACTATCAGCAGCCATCATAATGTCACTAGCCACCTTCAACAGGGCAGTTTCAGTGGAATGAAACTCACGGTACCCGGACTGAAATGTGTCATAGATGTTGTTAGTCTGCAAAAATGATTTAAGTTGGACACAGACCACCTTTTCCAAGACTTTAGCCAAAAAGGGGGTCTTTGATATTGGCCTAAAGTTCTTCAGCATTTAATTGCTTTTAATGTTGTAATCGGGACAGAGCAATTACTAAAATATGAATTTCACTACTGTAGTGATTGTGAATGCTTTGAAATTATGCTCAGTAGAGGCAGGCTTCTTCTATCTGTGCAAGTGTCTTTTTGACTGAACTTTGACTTCATGGACATGTTTAATGATGCATTCATTTAATGTTAAAATATAAAAGGAAACAGATTTTTCAAATAAAATAGTTGCTGTTTAAAGAGGCTTTGTTTTATTTAGAAGCGTAGCAGCACGTGTGAGTTTTCAGAGATGACAGGTGAGCTGGACCCTCAGGACATTTAACCAGATGAAGGTCTCCTCTGCAGCTTCAACCTCATGGTAGAGGCTTTGGAGACACTTTCCTCTCATTATGAAGAGCAGAGATGTTCTCTTCTTCCTTCTGGACTTCAGGTTTTGATGCTCACCTCCATCAATGGAAGTTTTTGAAGTGCATCTCTATTTACAGGGTTCTCTGCACAGCAAATTTTGAAATGTTCCTGATGTAGGCCAAGTAAAGAAATACATTTCTTAAAATATAAACACAAAACAGTGATGTGCTATTTTCTTTAAGATGTGATTACTAGATAGTTAAAAAAAAAATCAGATAAAAAAAAAATCTAAGTTATATAAAGCTGAGATTGTTCTTGTAGTCACAGCAATAACAATTTAAAAAACTATTATGTAGATTTATTTGGTAAAAATAAAAATAGCTCAAACAATTTACAAATATAAAACATGCACTCAGCTTGACTCAAATTCAACATCCTGCAGCTAAAGGCTAAGCTAATGTTTGCTGATAAAACTAAAAGAGGTCAGTGGTGCACTAAAATCATGTTTTATTTTCAGATTACTCACTCATCTCAGACAAATTTGCAGAAGCTCCATTGCTCAAACTGGGTGTGTGTATATATCCAAATATGAAGAATTTTGGATCAAGTGTTTCTGCTGGATCACACCGGCTGCTGTCTTTCTCTGACCGGGTCTGTGGGTCTGTGGCCACCTGGCCTCACTCTGAACAGTTGTTGAAAAAAGCTCCTCCCAAGAAGGTGATGTCCGTCACTCGTTCTTCTGCATTTTGCTCCTAAACTTGCAAACTGAGTGTTTCGCTTTTTCCTGTTGCAAATCCATGATGTCAATTGTCATTGCTGTTCACCAGGTGCTCGAAACACCAGATAGTGACGTAGAAATCTTAGCCCCATTTGTGCATCCAGACGTATTGTTGCCACATCCACTTTTGCAAAAAAAAAAAAAAAAACATGAGCAAATGCAGCAGAATGATCAAGCGGCACGCCCGGTGTGAAAAGACCTTAAGGAGCGTCACATTGGTAAGGTCTAATCTTACCAACGATTAGCAGATGGATTTGTTTTTAGCTAACTTTGATCATGACTGATTAGGATGTCGGGTTTTACCGTTCAATTTTTTTTCCAGCTTTCACATGCAAAAGTGTGTTCTAAACAAAGTTATTATCAGAAGCTATGTACCTGCTTCTGCACCTACAGACACTTACTGACTGCAGCATCTCGAAACTGTTGATGTGAGATGACGTTGGGGTAGACGAGTTACAGAAATGTCCACCAATTGCAATGTCATCTCAAGAGGGATGATGGGTGGAAACGGAGCCGTTCAAAACGTGTGACAACTCCTGTATTTTTTCACACTGCAAAATATATATATATATATATATATATATATATATATATATATATATATAAAAATTGCAAAGTTAGTTTTTTCTAATGTTGTGAAAGCCCTAATAGCAATCAATCCAAAAAATGCTTTAATTCAATTTAGAAATTCCAATTATTTATACAATGCCAAATCACAACACAGTAACTTTCTATACACGAGCAAGGTTTCAACCTTACTCATCCCACGAGGCAGCAGTAGGTTGACTTTCATTACAGATGTGCTCAAACATTTAGCAGTTTCAAAATAAATAAATAAATAAACTAGTGTTTCCATTGAGTGATGGAATGCAAAGACTGTTTTTTTTTTCCATCTTGTGATAATTGCCTTTCCAATAGTCACGGCCACGAATGTGCAAATCCTGTTAACTGGCATTTCTTCATTTTTCCCAATTCAGTATAGCCGTGAAGTCCTCTTTAATAAGGTTCAACAAGCTCTCCATCTATTCCTCCATCTACACGTACTGCATCATGTATTTTAGAGCATCCTGTGACTCTGTAACATCATATGACCCATTATTGTGGATAAAGTGCTCCCACTGCAGTTTTGCAAAATATGGGTTTTTCAAATCACCTGAAAAATCACCTCATACGAGTGTAAAAACTTTTGTTGTGATATCTGAGTTTTTGAAATACACATTTCTATTTAAGTGTACTTTTGATTCACTACTTTAAATTGTGCAATTTGGAAAGTAATAGAGACCTGCCTAGTGGTAAGAAAGAAGAAGAGGAAGGAAGGAAAAAACCTCAGCCCGGACTGAGTGGGGTGAGTGTCATTTGCTTTGGCCATACTTTAAAAAAACATAAAAAAGAATTGTCAGAACATGCATTGATTGAAATGCTGCAGATAAGCAAACATATACAGTCCACTGTTCACAATGACAGATGTTCTGAAAGGACAACCTGGGGTCGAAGATAGAGTCCTGACACGCGGCGCTAGTTAATTAGCGATTACATTACTGCCTGTTCAGTCACTGAAATAAGGGCATTCACATCAATATAGAAATCAACCTCATATCTGTCTTACCACAAAGGTCGCTGATAACATCTATGGATGAGGACCAGGAGAAGCGCTCCATTCCTATACGAGTCAAAGAGGCTGGCAGAGCCTCCAGCTCGTACGTCCCACGCTTTTTCCAGTAAAGGAACATTACCACGTCTTCAGCCAACTTACAGGATAGCGTAACATAAATCTTTTCAAATCATTCCAGTAAATCTGACGTTTGTCTCTGACTCAGCCAACAGTGACATTTTCTTGAACTGATGAGCTTAACCTTCTTCTGACCCAACTTGACATCCTGAACGTCTGCAGGCAATTCCGAGGCACCTCTCTCAAACCATCTTTTAAAAAATAAAAACTCCAAAATCTGCCAACTACCAACATACTCATTCAAAGTCACCACCTGCACAATTACCTCATTGAGCCAAACCACAAAACTCTTGCTTTGAAACTTGTTTCCAACTGTGATCGAGCTTCAAGACCAGTCGAACTGAGCAACAGACTCCCCTTAGGTACAATCCACTACATCTCCAGCAGACCTTATTACTGGCTCTAAAAGTGGAATAAGCTCTTTCAAAGCCATCCAGATCTTAAGAGGCAGGCAGTTACTTCAACTGCCAGCACCTCTTTCCACAACCTTGGTAAAGCAGACTATTCTATACTTAGCACATTTCTTCTCCTTGATCTTCCCTTTGATTCGCCAGTTCTCCTCAAACCGTCCGCTGAAAACTCCCGACACCTCTCCAAGTGCTGTCAGACACCACATGCTACCCTTTGCTAATCCATCCAAGCGAACTACATCACAGATGTCAAATTGCCAAAGGTTGTTAGTAACGTATCTCCAACAGAAAGTCAAATTTCCTCTGCTCACGCCTTCCACCAGTTTCCACTTGATCCAAACATTCTCAAACTCTACAAAACTTGGTGTGGGGCAAACCGCTCATGTTAAAGCCCTGTGTAGGATGTTTTTGACAACAGGGGGGCTTTCGACCCACTCCACCAGACAAGTGCTGTATTCATGCAGAGGTGAGTTGCATGCTGGGATGGGCAATCTGGGCCAATAGCTTTTAGAATGGGTGGCACAAAGATCTCGTTTCAATCCCACTCCTACACGCGGAGTGGACTTTATGTTGCGCGCAAACTGTAAAAGGCTGACATTTTTCTGCATAAATTAGAGCCAGCGCCCTTTATTTCTCCCCAAAGATGTATTCCTTTTTATGAATGCATGGACTCTGATGACTGAGCTCAGCTATTTCTGTGGATGTACAATACACATCTTGGGAAACAAATGTGCTTCTTTGAGACAACAAAGAACAAATGGGCAGAAGCAGTCGCAGCTGAGACAATGCATTCTGCTTCTTTAATCTTTGAAAAACAGTTAAGACCACATGCAGACACATCTCGGGCACAGCAGAATATTTTCCCCAGTCTTGCTTAAAGACTGATGCTCTGCTATTATGCATCTAAAAGGAGAGAAGAAATACTGTGAGAACGCACTGTGCCGGCTGGGGGAAAGGGAGGGACGTTGTCTCTCAAACACACACACACACACACCGGCCCAAATGTCCAATTTTGGGATAAGAAATTAGAGGGTAGGATGGGAGCCGGTTTGCTGCTCAGCTCTGGGTTTTGCAGACATATGGTAATAATCTGAAACAGCTTTGAGCACGCGGCTTCCCTTTTAATGAAGAGAGCAGACGTGCAGCATGAGAACTAGGCTGCAAGTACGAGAGCCAGTTTCCCCCTCCTGCCAAAACAAAGAGCGAAACAGAAGATGTTTCAGACAGTTGGACTTTCATCATCATCCAATGGATCAGATTTTACACAGAAAAATTGGTAGGACATTTGGTTTTCAAAGTAAGAACAAGCAACACTGACTGCAGCCCGTAAATATGAAATTCGGTGCAACCTGGACTTATTTTTCAACTGTTACTTAGGTACCATTTATGGATGAAAAGACTGCAGCTCCAGTTCAACTGCTTCTGCTTTATTACTTTTTAACACCAGAGGGGGTGATTCAGCCAGAACATTTAAAAACATTCGTTCTGCAGCAGTAGGTGACGTATTGAGGTTCACTTTGGCACAGCACCAGACAAAAGAAAAACTACAGCACCGCGCTCATAGAGCGCAAACCTCCGCCAACACTAGTTTCCAATTCTACAAAATTTTAACTTGGAAAAAATTTTCAAGGTCAAAGTCCTGTTAAAAGTGACTTTTCATGAGCTAAAATAGATATAATCAAATGTCAGGAGAATGTATTTAGTTCATGTACTTGAATTAAAGTTTTTTGTGGTGTTTCAGGTTTTTTTTCAGTTTTTAAGGTTTCCGAATTCTTTTTCAGATAATTTTCACAGAACATTGGTTATCTTTGCTATGCACAAGTTGTCATTGCTTTTTGGCGCTTGGTTTCCAACTGATAACTGGAAGACAGACAAACAGGCATAAAACCTCCATCCAGTTTTGGTGGTGTAGGTAAATCCATAACAGACAAACAAGAGTGATTGAGGCACTTTTGACTTAAGATATAATATACATATGTGTGTGGATCGGGAGGTCTGGGTGGCTTTGCTTGACCTGCTGCCCCCGCGACCCGACTCCGGATAAAGCAGAAGAAAATGGATGGATGGATAGATGTTTATGAGTGCAATGGTAAGAATACTTCTCCAAATGAAATCATGTCATTATTTGTTTTATATAACACCTAAAACAGATCCTTGTCACTTGGTATTTTATAAATTTATAAGCAAGAGAAAAGGGACTTATATTCTGGTGTGCGTCACTGGTTCTTTCAGGTCAAGAGGTTCCAAACAGTCCAACACAAACTTTAAATAACAACCCAATGCAAAATTGTTCTCAGTCAACTTGTATAAACAGTCAGATAGTTTAAAAATAATCCAAACCAAAATGGTTCATGTACAGACTGCTGTCTGCTTTCCTCAGTCCAGCGAAAAATCATGACAAAAATCTGTTGAGCTCTTCATCCAACAGCGATTCTACTTCAGCTAGAGACATCCCAGCAAACACTGCAAATGCCTCCAGACAGCTTACAGCGCACTGGATTTGTTTTTGTTTTTTTGTGTTAGAAGGATGAGCACCGTCAATAAGCTCATTCAAATCATTGTCTGTCACCAAAACAACCCCCCCCCCCAAGTTTGTTTTTAAACTCAGCGCCGTTGCAGTGTCAAGGTGGCCGTGGCGTGCAATGGTGCAGAACGTACGGAACCAAAATTGCATGGTAAATGGAAAAAATGGCAAATGGGATGAATGATCCATATCACATGACAAGGATCTAGTTAGGTGTTACATAATGCAAAATGTACACCAAATGGGGTTTTCAATATTACATTCAAATGTCCACAAAATACACAATCTGGATCAAACTTTGTCAGGCGATAGTGAGTGCCAGTCTGCGCCTCACTTTCAAATATGAGACTGATTGGAGCATGTTTGGACCGTACATCAGGTACAACATTTTGGACATGTGCCACATTTCACAGACTATGATCCAGCATGTAGGTGCCTTAGTACTGTAGATTCCAACAACTGGAAAAGGTCAAGCTGACGCCCATATTTCACCTAGCTGTGGCAGGGTAGGTGACTACTTTCTAGAGTTGAAAATGGAGAAGATCCCTGTTTGGGCGGTTGCCATCCAGGACACAGTACAGTCCAGTGCAGGCGGATGTGTCAGCATGCAGCACCAGAGGATGCTCCCAGAGTGGACCAGTAGTGTAGTGTCAAGAAAAGAAGATGATGATGAAGAAAAAAAAAACCCTGTCGGGACTGAACCAGTCAAGTTTAGCGACAGCTCTGATGTTAGCAGCACAGCTTAGCAGACAAAACCTGGAACTTGGGAGTTTTATTTTCACCAGTTAGTCCACTTACACATATTGCTTTGTGAAAGCAAACCAAGCAACAAGTGCTAAAGTGCTACATTTTGGTCCAGACCAAACAAATGTTTGAAAGAGTCTAAACAGAGTTGTTCTCTTGGCTCACACCCTTGATCCCTCAACTGACAGCTGCTAACATTTAGTAATTTCTCTGCCCATGTTTTTGATATTCAAAATGTCTATGCTGAAGTACGAGTGGCCTCACAGATGAGGTTCCAAGGCAAAACAATCACCAAACCTTACAGCATTAGAGATATTTGGCGTTTCGTTAATTAATCATCACATCTTTCTACACACTGCACACTGTCTATGGCTGATGCTGAGACTCTGATTCATGCTTTTGTTTCTTCTAGATTGGACTATTGTAATGCTTTATTTTCTGGTTTACCACAGTCCAACATCAGGGGTCTTCAACTGGTTCAAAATGCTGCTGCCAGACTTCTAACACAAAGCAGAAGGTTTGATCATATTACGCCTGTTCTGGCATCCCTTCACTGGCTTCCGGTCTCTTTGAGATCGGATTTTAAAGTATTACTATTGGCCTACAAAACTGTTCACAGACTGGCACCCTCCTATCTGTCCGGCCTGGTTGAGTCCTATGTGCCGGTTGGGGCTCTGTGTTCACAGGGTGCAGGACTATTGTGTGTCCCGAGGGTGAAGAAAAAGTCAGCGGGTTACAGAGCTTTCTATCACCGCGCCCCAGCTCTGGGGAATGATCTGCCTGCGTTGATACGACAGTCGGACTCTGTGGAGACTTTTAAAGCCAGGCTGAAGACACATTTGTTCTCCCTGTTTTATCATTAGTATTTTATATGATTGTGTGTCTTTTTTTATTCCTTTTATTTATTTTACTTTTTTTTTACCTTTTTATGGTTACATTTTTTTTATTGTTTTAATCTTATTTCATTTTATTCTGCTTTTAAATTATGTTTGTGACGCACCATGAGGCGATTACTCATGATTTGGCGCTATATAAATTAAGAAATTATTATATATTATATACACTCTGAGCATCAACATAAAAACAGGCACAGAGTAGAAAGTTGACTCTCACCTCCAACTGCACATGATGTCCGATGTTTTAATCAATGTGAACTCCACTTTCATTGCTATGGTGCCCAAGTCCTCAGTTTGGAGCTTTGTGGCCAAGTGGTTTCGGAGGTATAATAAAGGCTGTCAGAGTTTTCCATGATGTATATCAAGAAATGGCTGACGCACATCCAAAATGACCTTGTATCTGGCAAAACCATCTGATCTTTTTATAGCCGCCTAATTGATAAAACTATCTGATCTTCATATAGATGTCTAACTGATAAAACCAAAGTATTCACATCTATTTGGACGTCATAATGGAACACTCTGATATGTTACGTGACACTCAGACACGCACTAGAACATTTTTACATACTGCTTTGAACGCAACGTGAGCATGACACCCGCTTATACCCCTTACATACTTCACTTTGCAGCCAATCACACAGCCACTGATTCACGACAGCCTAAGAACCGCCTACATGGGTCCGGCCTAGGCGCAGAAATAAAAGTTACCATAGAGAAAAAATCTGGGCTCTTTGTTCTAGATGTTGCATGTGATGTGTTCAAAGACCCCAGCGCTGCTAGATGACTCTCTGTATCAGTGCAGGCACCTGTCAATACAACATCTAAACTTTAAGTCCGTTTCTTGTCCAATTCTTTTCACCACCTTATAAAAGAACCTTTGTGCAAAACCAAGGACAAACAGGTACACATGTATTCAAAGATGAGAATGTTTGTCATCGACTTACCAGGCAGGAGTAATGACCAACATTAACACAACCAAGTCTAATTTCTACAAGGGTGAGACAGGTAGAGCAGGAAAAACCTCCCGGTGCGCCCTGTCTCAGTGAAGCATCTTCTCAACGGAATCACAATCACTAAATTATTAATATGTTGAGAAGCGAGTGTGAGCTCAAACAGGGAAACAAGACCGTATGTGAGCCTGCCGGAGCGTGTGCCCTGTGAGAGTAAAGATGTGTGCGAGTGAATGTTGACAGAGGGAGCGCGGTGCGTGCACATGTGGAGGTGGTTATATTTAGCGAGGCGGCCCATCAGAGTGGCTCACCACTGGTTCAGCCTTCATGCAGAACGAGCACGAAGGGTAGTTTAAGACTTACATTTACATTATTCACGATATTGTTTCTCTGCAACTGCGGTACGACAGATTTGCTGGAGCGCAACAATAAACAGTCAAACCAAAAACCTGCAACGTACCGAACAGAAGGATGTGTTACCATTAAAAAGAACATCAGGTCACAACATTGACTAGGAATTATATCATCATGTCCAGGTGTTTGAAATCTGGGATTGCACTTGTTCTCTAGTATGAGCAAAGACCAAAACAAATTTGGCAGTCTGTGGATTTGATACAAGAGAACATACACGTTATTTAAGATCGAGCTCCTCAAAAACTGTGGCCCATTTTGAAGGCCAGAAACAACTGAATGAGGAGTTTGCTGTTACGTAATGAACACAAACCACCAGTTCCTGTTTGCAGACTTCCATCCACACCAGGTCATCGTGTTTGAAGTGTAGGAAGCAGTCAAAGCAAAAAAAGAGCTGTGATTCTGCTACGTTCCTCCTGTTCAGAACATCTCTCCTGCTCAGACTCAGCAGCAAAAACAGAAAAATTATGATCATGTTGATTTCCATACGTGGGTCCACTGCTTTCTATGTGAAACGACTCAATCTGATTATACTGAGTAATACATGCAAATGTGCCCATCTGATCATTTAGATTACAACTGCTGTGGATTAAGTGATCGTAATGATTCCAATGTGACAGGAAGCTTTCATGTAAGCGTAGCTGATGTCAGCCCTCCAACTTCACTATTTGCGTCATTACCTCCTGAAAACAATGAAAACAGTGAGCAGCACCATTTCACGAACATCTGGCAACTCACACGCAAAATGAAGCAGATGGATTGTACAATATCATCAACACATTCTGGGCTTGTTTCCCCTCCAGTGGTAACCTGAGTGTTGACATACCAGCCATTATAACATCGCTGCAGGAGAAGGGTGCGTCGAACCATCCCCACTGGATGCTTTGCTGCGAGACGTGTAATTTACAAGTCCATTCTTAAATCAGCAGTTCAGAAGGACAGCCACGCTTCAACTTGTTGATATGACTAATCCTATAATTGAAACAATCTGGTTAAAATTGCAGAGAGGGCTGCTGTGGAGAAGCCCCCGCCAATAACAATCAGCAGAAATGCAAACACTTATTCTGTGCAAGTGCAGTCATCGCCCCATGGAAGGCTGCAATATGCATAAACAGTCATTCATCCAGGGTGGAGGGTAGAAACAGAGAAGGACTCATTCGGAGATTAACGTTCTGCGATGTTTCCAAAGTTAAAGTGTGTGTGTGTGTGTGTGTGTGTGTGTGTGTGTGTGTGTGTGTGTGTGTGTGTGTGTGTGTGTGTGTGTGTGTGTGTGTGTGTGTGTGTGTGTGTGAGCACACACGCATGTGTAACCTCAGCGTAGCCACTCTAATTAGCTACTGCACGATATGAAAAGGAGCACAACACAGCTGGTCTCTTTGCAACGTGAAAGGGCCCAAAGAGCAGAACAGGATTAATCCACCTCAAAAACCACCAGAATGTTCCAGGCTGACCACCTCCAATTTGTTTCATATAGTCACAAAATAATGTCATTATTCCCAGTAAACACCATACAAAATTTCAACCTTATATCATCATTGGTTTTTGAGATATCGGGGCTTTAAAAATGGGGCATGAGACTGATGTACTGCAAAAACGAGTGGTACAGAAATGATGCCAAGCTCAATAAGTCATTACATTTGAACAGTTCGTGCTGGACACATGAAATTTTCAGGATTTGCTCTTTGTTACTATACATCTTAAAGTACTATGAAAGAAGATCCACAGTTGCATAATTGTCAGTTTATAGCTTAGTAAAAACTGTAAACAAAATAAAAACTAATTATTAATATATATATATATATACGAGGGCTGTCAATAAAGTAACGGTCCTTTTTATTTTTTTCAAAAACTATATGGATTTCATTCATATGTTTTTACGTCAGACATGCTTGAACCCTCGTGCGCATGCGTGAGTTTTTCCACGCCCGTCGGTGACGTCATTCGCCTGTGAGCACTCCTTGTGGGAGGAGTCGTCCAGCCCCTCGTCGGAATTCCTTTGTCTGAGAAGTTGCTGAGAGACTGGCGCGTTGTTTGATCAAAATTTTTTCTAAACCTGTGAGACACATCGAAGTGGACACGGTTCGAAAAATTAAGCTGGTTTTCAGTGAAAATTTTAACGGCTGATGAGAGATTTTGAGGTGATTCTGTCGCTTTAAGGACTTCCCACGGTGCGAGACGTCGCTCAGCGCTCTCAGCCGCCGTCGTCAGCCTGTTCAAGCTGAAAACCTCCACATTTCAGGCTCTATTGATCCAGGACGTCGTGAGAGAACAGAGAAGTTTCAGAAGAAGTCGGTTTCAGCATTTTATCCGGATATTCCACTGTTAAAGGAGATTTTTTTAATGAAAGACGTGCGGACGGGTCCGCGCCGCTCCGCCACAGGAAAAACACCTCTGTTGAAAGCCTTAAGGACAAGTTGGAACATGTCCTGCTGTTAAACAATTTCTCATATACTCACTCCACTGAAAGCCATCAAAAGCCGCCTGGATTTTACAAATGGTTATCAACACGGAGGTGTTTTTCCTGTGCCGCCGCACCGCGTCGGCTGCGTCCCGACGCGCGGACCCGTCCGCACGTCTTTCATTAAAAAAATCTCCTTTAACAGTGGAATATCCAGATAAAATGCTGAAACCGACTTCTTCTGAAACTTCTCTGTTCTCTCACGACGTCCTGGATCAATAGAGCCTGAAATGTGGACGTTTTCAGCTTGAACAGGCTGACGACGGCGGCTGAGAGCGCTGAGCGACGTCTCGCACCGTGGGAAGTCCTTAAAGCGACAGAATCACCTCAAAATCTCTCATCAGCCGTTAAAATTTTCACTGAAAACCAGCTTAATTTTTCGAACCGTGTCCACTTCGATGTGTCTCACAGGTTTAGAAAAAATTTGGATCAAACAACGCGCCAGTCTCTCAGCAACTTCTCAGACAAAGGAATTCCGACGAGGGGCTGGACGACTCCTCCCACAAGGAGTGCTCACAGGCGAATGACGTCACCGACGGGCGTGGAAAAACTCACGCATGCGCACGAGGGTTCAAGCATGTCTGACGTAAAAACATATGAATGAAATCCATATAGTTTTTGAAAAAAATAAAAAGGACCGTTGCTTTATTGACAGACCTCGTATATATATATATATACACACACACACACACACACACACACACTCAACAAAAATATAAAGGCAACACTTTTGGTTTTGCTCCCATTTTGTATGAGATGAACTCAAAGATCTAAAACTTTTTCCACATACACAATATCACCATTTCCCTCAAATATTGTTCACAAACCAGTCTAAATCTGTGATAGTGAGCACTTCTCCTTTGCTGAGATAATCCATCCCACCTCACAGGTGTGCCATATCAAGATGCTGATTAGACACCATGATTAGTGCACAGGTGTGCCTTAGACTGCCCACAATAAAAGGCCACACTGAAAGGTGCAGTTTTGTTTTATTGGGGGGGGATACCAGTCAGTATCTGGTGTGACCACCATTTGCCTCATGCAGTGCAACACATCTCCTTCGCATACAGTTGATCAGGTTGTCAATTGTGGCCTGTGGAATGTTGGTCCACTCCTCTTCAATGGCTGTGCGAAGTTGCTGGATATTGGCAGGAACTGGTACACGCTGTCGTATACGCCGGTCCAGAGCATCCCAAACATGCTCAATGGGTGACATGTCCGGTGAGTATGCCAGCCATGCAAGAACTGGGACATTTTCAGCTTCCAAGAATTGCGTACAGATCCTTGCAACATGAGGTGATGTTCTTGGATGTATGGCACAACAATGGGCCTCAGGATCTCGTCACGGTATCTCTGTGCATTCAAAATGCCATCAATAAAATGCACCTGTGTTCTTCGTCCATAACAGACGCCTGCCCATACCATAACCCCACCGCCACCATGGGCCACTCGATCCACAACATTGACATCAGAAAACCGCTCACCCACACGACGCCACACACGCTGTCTGCCATCTGCCCTGAACAGTGTGAACCGGGATTCATCCGTGAAGAGAACACCTCTCCAACGTGCCAAACGCCAGCGAATGTGAGCATTTGCCCACTCATGTCGGTTACGACGACGAACTGGAGTCAGATCGAGACCCCGATGAGGACGACGAGCATGCAGATGAGCTTCCCTGAGACGGTTTCTGACAGTTTGTGCAGAAATTCTTTGGTTAAACCGATTGTTTCAGCAGCTGTCTGAGTGGCTGGTCTCAGACGATCTTGGAGGTGAACATGCTGGATGTGGAGGTCCTGGGCTGGTGTGGTTACACGTGGTCTGCGGTTGTGAGGCTGGTTGGATGTACTGCCAAATTCTCTGAAACGCCTTTGGAGACAGTTTATGGTAGAGAAATGAACATTCAATACACGAGCAACAGCTCTGGTTGACATTCCTGCTGTCAGCATGCCAATTGCACGCTCCCTCAAATCTTGCGACATCTGTGGCATTGTGCTGTGTGATAAAACTGCACCTTTCAGAGTGGCCTTTTATTGTGGGCAGTCTAAGGCACACCTGTGCACTAATCATGGTGTCTAATCAGCATCTTGATATGGCACACCTGTGAGGTGGGATGGATTATCTCAGCAAAGGAGAAGTGCTCACTATCACAGATTTAGACTGGTTTGTGAACAATATTTGAGGGAAATGGTGATATTGTGTATGTGGAAAAAGTTTTAGATCTTTGAGTTCATCTCATACAAAATGGGAGCAAAACCAAAAGTGTTGCCTTTATATTTTTGTTGAGTGTATATATATATATATATATATATATATATATATATATATATATATATATATATATACACACACACACACACACAGTATATACACACACACACACACACACACACACACACAAGGTCTGTTAGAAAACTATCCGACCTTTTTATTTTTTTTAAAAACCATATGGATTTGAATCACGTGTGATTGCATCAGCCAAGCTTGAACCTTCGTGTGCATGCGTGAGTTTTTTCACGCCTGTCGGTTGCATCATTCGCCTGTGAGCAGGCTTTGTGTGAGCACTGGTCCACCCCTCTTGTCGTTAAGGAAATGTCTGAACGATTTGGAGCTTTGCTGCATCAATTTTTTCCAGAAACTGTGAGAGACCTCCAGGTGGTAACCATTCGGGAAATTCAAATGGCTTTGAGGGACAATTTTATGGGCATTACACAGATTAAGGAGTGCTGAAGCTGGTTTAAAGACTGCCCACAGCTGTTGAGAGCTGTGGTTGATGAAAATGGTTGATGTCCAGCTCTTGTGATAACCAGAGAAAGTGCACACGACGGTCCCGGCTCCACAGAGCCATCCATTTAGAAATGATCCGGTGGTTTGTGGCTCTCGATGGTGCCACGGAGCGCGGCGCGCTGAGCATCCTTAAAGCCGTCCTTAAAGCTGTAGTAACAGTCCTTATTCTCTGTGAAGCCCGTAAAATTTTCACCGAAAGCCAGATAAATTTTTCGAATGGTTTCCAGCTGCCAGTCTCTAACAGTTTCTGAAAAAATTCTGATGGAAAAAAAGCCCAAATCATTCCGCCATTTCCTGGCAATGAAACAACGCCGAGGGGATGGACCACTCCTCACTCAAAGCCTGCTCACAGGCGAATGACGCAACCGACAGGCGTGGAAAAACTCACGCATGCGCACGAGGGTTTAAGCTTGTCTGACGCAATCACACGTGATTCAAATCCATATGGTTTTTGAAAAAAATAATAAGGTCAGATACTTTTCTAATAGACCTCGTATACATATATATATATATATATATATACATATATATATATATATATATATATATATATATATATATACACACACACACACACACACACACACAGTGAGGAAAATAAGTATTTGAACACCCTGCAATTTTGCAAGTTCTCCCACTTAGAAATCATGGAGGGGTCTGAAATTTTCATCTTAGGTGCATGTCCACTGTGAGAGACATAATCTAAAAAAAAAAAAAAAGAAAGAAAATCCAGAAATCACAATGTATGGTTTTTTAATAATTTATTTGTATGTTACTGCTGCAAATAAGTATTTGACCTCCTACCAACTAGCAAGAATTCTGTCTCACACAGACCTGTTAATTTTTCTTTAAGAAGCCCTCTTATTCTGCACTCTTTACCTGTATTAATTGCACCTGTTTGAACTTGTTACCTGTATAAAAGACACCTGTTCACACACTCAATCAATCACACTCCAACCTGTCCACCATAGCCAAGACCAAAGAGCTGTCTAAGGACACCAGGGACAGAACTGTAGACCTGCACAAGGCTGGGATGGACTACAGGACAACAGGCAAGCAGCTTGGTAGAAGAGAACAACTGCTATGATTATTTATTAGAAAGTGGAAGAAACACAAGTTGACTGTCAATCTCCCTCGGTCTGGGATTCCATGCAAGATCTCACTTTGTGGGGTAAGGATGATTCTGAGAAAGCTCAGAACTACACAGGAGGACCTGGTCAATGACCTGAAGAGAGCTGGGACCACAGTCACAAAGATTACATTAGTAACACATGATGCTGTCATGGTTTAGAATCCTGCAGGGCAGCAAGGTCCCCCTGCTCAAGCCAGCACATGTCCGGGCCCGTTTGAAGTTCATCAGTGACCATCTGGATGATCCAGAGGAGGCATGGGAGAAGGTCATGTAGACAGATGAGACTAGGGGTGTGCAAAATAATCGTCATGACGATGCATCGCGATACTAATTTTCGCGATCTACTGCATCGATTCTTGACGCCAAGTATTGATTATTAATTTAAAAAATGAATAAATAAAACTGTATGAATGGTTAGCAAACATCAGCCAAAAACAAGTGGAATACAACTTCCAGTCCAGTAGATGTCGCCATGGAGGTGTTGACGCCCGCTGCCTTCGTGCCAACAGCATTTCCAGCCGCGGGATACTGCGACGAGTCTCTTAAAAACACAACATGGAAGAAACAGAGAAAATCCGTCCGCCTTCGTCAAATTTTAAATCTGATGTTTGGGCGCATTTTGGCTTCAAAAACAAAGAAGGTAAACAAGAAATCGACATGACAAACGCACTTTGCAGACACTGTAACACGGCAATGAAATACTGTGGGAACACAACAAATGTAAAGGCACACATGCGGAGGCGCCATCCAGAAAAACAGCAAGAGCAGCCAGCACCGCAACCAATGATAAGACAAACAACCTTTGATTGCAAACTAGCCCCTTTATCTACACGTGCCATGAAAACCACCGAGTCGATTGCTGAGTTTATTTGGCAGGATTTATGGCCATACAGCGTGGTAGAGAACAGTGGGTTCAAAAAAAATGATAAGTACACTCGAGCCTCGCTATGTGATCCCGAGCCGAAAACAATTCACAGAAGTAATGGTCCCACAGATGTATGAAGAGGTAAAGCTACAAGTTAACAAATCCCTTGTCTCCGCAGAAAGTGTTGCCCTAACATGCGATGGGTGGACGAGCCACGGAGTCATATCTCACCATAACATCGTACCACATTGACGAGGGCTGGGAATTAGTTTCCCATGTGTTGCAAACCAGGGCTTTGTTTGAGTCCCACACTGGCACCAACACTGCCCAGGTGCTGAGAGCGGCACTGGAAGAATGGGAGTTAACTAACAAAGACCCTGCAATAGTAACGGACAATGCATCGAATATGACCATCGCTGCACAGCTGGCCGAAATGCCACATTTCAGGTGTTTTGCTCACACACTGAATTTGGCATCCCAGTGTGCCCTGAAACTCCCCACTGTCACTAGATTGCTAGGGAGAGTAAGACAGGTGACAACTTTTTTCAGACGCCGCACTGTTGCATCCCACGTACTGCGTGAGAAGCAAACTTTGCTGAACCTCCCTCGCCACAAATTACCGATGTCGCCACTCACTGGAACAGCGCGCACGACATGCTGGAGCGCCTTTTAGAGCAACAGCCTGCCATCCACGCTGCGCTCCTGTCTGCCGAAATACGCAAGTCTGAGAAGGAAATCTGCACACTCACTGAGTCTGACATAACAACTGCTGAGGAGGTTGTCGCTGCCATGAAACCTATGAAAGTAGCTACACTCGCAATATCAGAGGAGGCCGGTCCAACGCTATCTACTGTAGCGCCACTCCATTCCCAACTCGTCTATGAGTTCCAAGACAATCCGAGTGATTCCACCTTGACAAGGGAACTTAAAACCACAATGTGTCAGGATCTTATCAAGAGATACTTAAACGAAAAGGAGGCTCTGTATAAAGCCTCGGCTCTCGGTCTAAGGCCTTGCCTTTCCTTTCCAAGGACAAGAGGGAAGATGTCTACAATGGAGTAACTGCAGAAGCTGCCAGGACCAAGTGGGCATTACAGGTAACATTAACAGCAATACAGTTAAAATTTATTTTAAAAATATAAATTCATATCTTCACAGTTTAAAAAGCATAAATAAGTAATAAATAAATATTTATAACTAAATTCATGAATAAATAAATCCATCATAGGTAAATGCAGTTGTCACTGGAAATGTTATTGTGCAAGATAAAATCATTGACAATTCTGAAGATTGTGTTGATTTACTGTTTTCCAGCAAAGTACAAGTGGATTTCAGGCAGAATCAATCGAGGGTGGCAGCCAAAACCCTGACCAAGAAGACATGTCTGCTATATCTTCATCAAAAACATCCAAATGCTGTTCTCTAGCTGACCTACTTGGACAAACGTATGCAGCAGGTTAGTTTAAAAATATGTTCCCACAACATGCTGAAAGAAATATTCTAAGTGAGTGTGTTGTTTCCTAATTTGAGGATGCTCCACAAACTATACATGCATATGGCATTTAAATATAATGTAAAGTAATGTAACAAATAATATGATGATGATGATAATTTAATGTACTGAGTAATATAGTATATATATATTTTTATTTTGATTATTGCCTTGTCCTCCCATACTGCAGGTGCTGCAAAGAAATTGAAAACTGCTGAGGACCAGGCAAAAGACGAGATCAATCAATCAATCAATCAATTTTTTTTATATAGATAGCAAGATACAAGGAGGAAGCAGCCCTGGCACTTGGTGATAATCCACTTGACTGCTGGAAAGAACATGAGAGCCAGTATCCTTTCCTTTCACGAGTAGCAAAAAAACACCTGTGTATTCCAGGTACTAGTGTCCCCTCAGAGAGAGTTTTCTCTACCGCTGGGGACATAATCACTGCCAAAAGGAGTGTAATTTCCCCTGATCACCTGGACCAGCTTCTATTCCTCAACAAAAACTTAAAAAAGCACTAGGAATACCATTGTATCTGTTGCCTATATATTACTAGTTCATATTATCACTTGTTCATTTGTTTTTTTGAGTGGACACTGGACACATGCAACTGATGCATTTCGATGCAATGGATGTTTACAGTCTTTAATTATTTTTTTGAAATTTTTTATAGTTTTATAAATCCTATACACTTTTTTGTCTCATCAGTGTGTCCTCTTATGTTTGTGAAATGATATTGTTATAATGGCAGCTACCTCCAAAAGGGGAAATGTCAGATGTTTGAATGTTTTCAATTCACTGGTTTAAAGGACCACTGACTGAGGCCAAGTAAACAGCACTGATCATCCTTTTTTGTTAGTTTTAGTTTTATAAATCCTATGCACTTTTTGTCATTAGTGTGTCCACTTGTTGAAACAGTAATATTTGTTTTAATGGCAAGTGCCTCCAAAGTTGTTTCAATAAATTCAGTAATGAATTGAGTTGCTCTAAGTTATGTATCAATTGAAGACACTATACAGATCATACACAGCCAGTCAGCCACTGGTAATGGCTGTATTTTTTTTTACATTTTCACTGAAGTATGTTGAAAATATCGCAATGCATCGCAATAATTCAAGTATCGTGATGCATCGTGATAGAATCGCATCGTGGCATGTGAATCGTGATTTGAATTGAATCGTGACTTCTTTGCCAATACCCACCCCTAGATGAGACCAGAATAGAGCTTTTTGGAATCAACTCCACTTACCATGTTTAGAGGACGAGAACAACCCCAAGAAAACCATCCCAACCGTGAAGCATGGGGGTGGAAACATCATACTCTGGGGGTGCTCTTCTGCAAAGTGGACAGGACGACTGCACCGTATTGAAGGGAGGATGGATGGGGTCATGTATTGCGAGATTTTGGCAAACAACCTCCTTCCCTCAGTAAGAGCATTGAAGATGGGTCATGGCTGGGTCTTCCAGCATGACAATGACCCCAAACACACAGCCAGGGCAACTAAGGAGGGGCTCCGTAAGAAGCATTTCAAGGTCCTGGAGTGGCCTGGCCAGTCTGCAGACCTGAACTCAACAGAAAATCTTTGGAGGGAGCTGAAACTCCAAACCTGAAAGATCTAGAGAAGATCTGTATGGAGGAGTGGACCAAAATCCCTGCTGCAGTGTGTGAAAACCTGGTCAAGAACTACAGGAAACGTCTGACCTCTGTAATTGCAAACAAAGGCGACTGTACCAAATATTAACACTGATTTTCACAGGTGTTCAAAAACTTATTTGCAGCAATAACATACAAATAAATTATTAAAAAAATCATACATTGTGATTTCTGGATATTATTTTTTTTAGATTATGTCTCTCACAGTGGACATGCACCTAAGATGAAAATTTCAGACCCCTCCATGATTTCTAAGTGGGAAAACTTGCAAAACTGCAGGGTGTTCAAATACTCATTTTCCTCACTGTATGTGTGTGTGCTTTGGAGTAGTTTTGGGCCTCTGTATTTCCACACTGAAGCACATCAGAACTTTCAAGTTTTGGTATTTATTTGGCATGTGATAGTGCCATTTTGGTGACCAGCATTGTGATTTACCAGGAAAATGGCATTATGGGAAATGTGGTTTATTTTGGGGTTTTAATGCAGCTGGGCCACGGAAAAAGTTTTATTAAGTTTTGTGTCAAACTGTGGCTGATGATCTGAGTGAGGGGAGTGGCTTTGAGCAGCAATTCACAATAGATTTAATCGTCCTCTTGCTTTTAAAATGTAATACTTTAGAACTTGCTAGCATCCACTAACACAATGTGAACACGCTAAGCTGTTACCATGAGGAAAGTACATGCATGTGTGTGTGTGTGTGTGCGCACTTCTGATGTGAAACGCTGAGAAATTTGATTGTGAAGAAGCCGAAGTGTTAATTTTTGTGTAAGAAAAACAAAACAAAACTGTGTGCCATTTAAAAACAAAGCTGTTTGAAGCTGTTTGTTAGCCTTAGTTAGCTGAAGAAGATGGCATTAAACTATCTAACACTTTGTGCACTGGAGAGCAACAAAAAGCTGGATTTTTCTGATACTTCAGGTGAGGAGCCCAACAACACGGCCAAGGACACGCCCACATTTCCCTCTGCTGATTTGGTGATCTTCAATGAAATTAAAGAAAACAAAATCCCAATGTTTCTATATCATACCAGTCAAAATAAGTTTGAAAATATTCACATGTTGAATTTCATCCAAAATCCAATATCAGGCATCCAAACTTAAAACTGCCTACCACGTCTACAGACATGCTGATTTTGTTTTTACCTCGCAGGAAAAGTTAATGTTCTTTGACCAGTCTTCTGTCACCCTTTGAACATACGCTTGAAAAAAGTAGTTGACGTAGTACTTTGGAAAAGTAGGAACATAATCAAGTCAACCAGTTTACGGCATTAAAATTTAACCATCAACCAGTTCATAGAACAATCAATTCAGGGGTCTGCATCCGGTTAAGGTTCTGTCACACCTTGACAATTTAGCCTGCGTATGCCAGCCGTATTAAAAACTGCCGCACGGTGTCATACGACTAATAAATTAAGGCAGCTGTCACACCTTGACCGTTATCTAGCGTCTGGTGACAGACCCGTTTCAATCCAGTGGTTCGTGTCGGTACTGCACCGTGTGGTGTGTGTCAGAAACAGAGTAATTTCACATCATTTTATTTTTTCATTTTAATTTTTATCTTGGTGGACCATTTTCATTGTGTACAGAACGCTGATGAGTGGACTGGCTGTGGAAAACGCTGCCGTGAATAAATGAAGTGCTGTGACTCTTTAAATGTTGAAAGCACCGAGCGGCTGCTTCCTGATAAGCAGATCTGATCAGGTCTGATCATCCGCTGATCAGGTCATCACAAATCTGAGTAACGAAACACTGTGATGATTTAAATTTTGAAAGCAGTCGACGGCGATCAGGTGTGATCTGAATGAAGTGCTGTGTGATCTGTTGGTGTGGTGATCACTGACAGCGACAGCACTTTAAATGTTTAAACAGCACATTAATCAGGTGTGATCACCCTGATTGATCAATCACGTCATCTGATGATCACACCACAGCAACAGCGCTTTAAAAGTTTAAATCATTACAGCACTTCTGTGTGTTCAGAGCGCAGCACCGACATGAGAAACACACCTGGAGGAGGAAAAAACACAGTTGTTTTAAAACGTTAAGTTTCCAGCCACAAATTAAAGGATTTTCTGGTCATTTTCAAAAATCAGGAGCTTTATGTGGATTCATGTCTGTCTGTGATGGTGAATTGGACTGAAATGAACAGGTCAGATTTACTCCGTCAGTGAATGAAACAGTCGTTTTGCATACGGACCGCATCTTTCAGCCAATCAATTCAATTCAATTCAATTTTTTTTTTATATAGCGCCAAATCACAACAAACAGTTGCCCCAAGGCGCTTTATATTGTAAGGCAAGGCCATACAATAATGATGTAAAACCCCAACGGTCAAAACGACCCCCTGTGAGCAAGCACTTGGCTACAGTGGGAAGGAAAAACTCCCTTTTAACAGGAAGAAACCTCCAGCAGAACCAGGCTCAGGGAGGGGCAGTCTTCTGCTGGGACTGGTTGGGGCTGAGGGAGAGAACCAGGAAAAAGACATGCTGTGGAGGGGAGCAGAGATCGATCACTAATGATTAAATGCAGAGTGGTGCATACAGAGCAAAAAGAGAAAGAAACAGTGCATCATGGGAACCCCCCAGCAGTCTACGTCTATAGCAGCATAACTAAGGGATGGTTCAGGGTCACCTGATCCAGCCCTAACTATAAGCTTTAGCAAAAAGGAAAGTTTTAAGCCTAATCTTAAAAGTAGAGAGGGTGTCTGTCTCCCTGATCTGAATTGGGAGCTGGTTCCACAGGAGAGGAGCCTGAAAGCTGAAGGCTCTGCCTCCCATTCTACTCTTACAAACCCTAGGAACTACAAGTAAGCCTGCAGTCTGAGAGCGAAGCGCTCTATTGGGGTGATATGGTACTACGAGGTCCCTAAGATAAGATGGGACCTGATTATTCAAAACCTTATAAGTAAGAAGAAGAATTTTAAATTCTATTCTAGAATTAACAGGAAGCCAATGAAGAGAGGCCAATATGGGTGAGATATGCTCTCTCCTTCTAGTCCCCGTCAGCACTCTAGCTGCAGCATTTTGAATTAACTGAAGGCTTTTTAGGGAACTTTTAGGACAACCTGATAATAATGAATTACAATAGTCCAGCCTAGAGGAAATAAATGCATGAATTAGTTTTCCAGCATCACTCTGAGACAAGACCTTTCTGATTTTAGAGATATTGCGTAAATGCAAAAAAGCAGTCCTACATATTTGTTTAATATGCGCTTTGAATGACATATCCTGATCAAAAATGACTCCAAGATTTCTCACAGTATTACTAGAGGTCAGGGTAATGCCATCCACAGTAAGGATCTGGTTAGACACCATGTTTCTAAGATTTGTGGGGCCAAGTACAATAACTTCAGTTTTATCTGAGTTTAAAGCAGGAAATTAGAGGTCATCCATGTCTTTATGTCTGTAAGACAATCCTGCAGTTTAGCTAATTGGTGTGTGTCGTCTGGCTTCATGGATAGATAAAGCTGGGTATCATCTGCGTAACAATGAAAATTTAAGCAATACCGTCTAATAATACTGCCTAAGGGAAGCATATATAAAGTGAATAAAATTGGTCCTAGCACAGAACCTTGTGGAACTCCATAATTAACTTTAGTCTGTGAAGAAGATTCCCCATTTACATGAACAAATTGTAATCTATTAGACAAATATGATTCAAACCACCGCAGCGCAGTGCCTTTAATACCTATGGCATGCTCTAATCTCTGTAATAAAATTTTATGGTCAACAGTATCAAAAGCAGCACTGAGGTCTAACAGAACAAGCACAGAGATGAGTCCACTGTCCGAGGCCATAAGAAGATCATTTGTAACCTTCACTAATGCTGTTTCTGTACTATGATGAATTCTAAAACCTGACTGAAACTCTTCAAATAGACCATTCCTCTGCAGATGATCAGTTAGCTGTTTTACAACTACCCTTTCAAGAATTTTTGAGAGAAAAGGAAGGTTGGAGATTGGCCTATAATTAGCTAAGATAGCTGGGTCAAGTGATGGCTTTTTAAGTAATGGTTTAATTACTGCCACCTTAAAAGCCTGTGGTACATAGCCAACTAACAAAGATAGATTGATCATATTTAAGATCGAAGCATTAAATAATGGTAGGGCTTCCTTGAGCAGCCTGGTAGGAATGGGGTCTAATAAACATGTTGATGGTTTGGATGAAGTAACTAATGAAAATATCTCAGACAGAACAATCGGAGAGAAAGAGTCTAACCAAATACCGGCATCACTGAAAGCAGCCAAAGATAACGATACGTCTTTGGGATGGTTATGAGTAATGTTTTCTCTAATAGTTAAAATTTTGTTAGCAAAGAAAGTCATGAACTCATTACTAGTTAAGTTAATGGAATACTCAGCTCAATAGAGCTCTGACTCTTTGTCAGCCTGGCTACAGTGCTGAAAAGAAACCTGGGGTTGTTCTTATTTCTTCAATTAGTGATGAGTAGAAAGATGTCCTAGCTTTACGGAGGGCTTTTTTTTATAGAGCAACAGACTCTTTTTCCAGGCTAAGTGAAGATCTTCTAAATTAGTGAGACGCCATTTCCTCTCCAACTTACGGGTTATCTGCTTTAAGCTACGAGTTTGAGAGTTATACCATGGAGTCAGACACTTCTGATTTAAAGCTCTCTTTTTCAGAGGAGCTACAGCATCCAAAGCTGTCTTCAATGAGGATGTAAAACTATTGACGAGATACTCTATCTCCCTTACAGAGTTTAGGTAGCTACTCTGCACTGTGTTGTTATATGGCATTAGAGAACATAAAGAAGGAATCATATCCTTAAACGTAGTTACAGCGCTTTCTGAAAGACTTCTAGTGTAATGAAACTTATTCCCTACTGCTGGGTAGTCCATCAGAGTAAATGTAAATGTTATTAAAAATGATCAGACAGAAGGGAGTTTTCAGGGAATACTGTTAAGTCTTCTATTTCCATACCATAAGTCAGAACAAGATCTAAGATATGATTAAAGTGGTGGGTGGACTCATTTACTTTTTGAGCAAAGCAATAGAGTCTAATAATAGATTAAATGCAGTGTTAAGGCTGTCATTCTCAGCATCTGTGTGGATGTTAAAATCGCCCACTATAATTATCTTATCTGAGCTAAGCACTAAGTCAGACAAAAGGTCTGAAAATCACAGAGAAACTCACAGTAACGACCAGGTGGACGATAGATAATAACAAATAAAACTGGTTTTTGGGACTTCCAATTTGGATGGACAAGACTAAGAGACAAGCTTTCAAATGAATTAAAGCTCTGTCTGGGTTTTTGATTAATTAATAAGCTGGAATGGAAGATTGCTGCTAATCCACCGCCCCGGCCCGTGCTACGAGCATTCTGACAGTTAGTGTGACTCGGGGGTGTTGACTCATTTAAACTAACATATTCATCCTGCTGTAACCAGGTTTCTGTTAGGCAGAATAAATCAATATGTTGATCAATTATTATATCATTTACCAACAGGGACTTAGAAGAGAGAGACCTAATGTTTAATAGACCACATTTAACTGTTTTAGTCTGTGGTGCAGTTGAAGGTGCTATATTATTTTTTCTTTTTGAATTTTTATGCTTAAATAGATTTTTGCTGGTTATTGGTAGTCTGGGAGCAGGCACCGTCTCTACGGGGATGGGGTAATGAGGGGATGGCAGGGGGAGAGAAGCTGCAGAGAGTTGTATAAGACCACAGCTCTGCCTCCTGGTCCCAACCCTGGATAGTCACGGTTTGAAGGATTTAAGAAAATTAGCCAGATTTCTAGAAATGAGAGCTGCTCCATCCAAAGTGGGATGGATGCCGTCTCTCCTAACAAGACCAGGTTTTCCCCAGAAGCTTTGCCAATTATCTATGAAGCCCCACCTCATTTTTTGGACACCACTCAGACAGCCAGCAATTCAAGGAGAACATGCGGCTAAACATGTCACTCCCGGTCTGATTGGGGAGGGGCCCAGAGAAAACTACAGAGTCCGACATTGTTTTTGCAAAGTTACACACGATTTAATGTTAATTTTAGTGACCTCCGATTGGCGTAACCGGGTGTCATTACTGCCGACGTGAATTACAATCTTACCAAATTTACGCTTAGCCTTAACCAGCAGTTTCAAATTTCCTTCAATGTCGCCTGCTCTGGCCCCCGGAAGACAATTGACTATGGTCGCTGGTGTCGCTAACTTCACATTTCTCCAAAACAGAGTCGCCAATAACCAGAGTTTGATCCTCGGCGGGTGTGTCGTCGAGTGGGGAAAAACGGTTAGAGATGTGAACGGGTTGGCGGTGTACACGGGGCTTCTGTTTAGGGCTACGCTTCCTCCTCACAGTCACCCAGTCAGCCTGCTTTCCCGGCTGCCTCGGGATCTGCCAGGGGGGAACTAACGGCGGCTAAGCTACCTTGGTCCGCACCGACTACAGGGGCCTGGCTAGCTGTAGAATTTTCCACGGTGCGGAGCCGAGTCTCCAATTCGCCCAGCCTGGCCTCCAAAGCTACGAAATAAGCTACACTTATTACAAGTACCATTACTGCTAAAGGAGGCCGAGGAATAACTAAACATTTCACACCCAGAGCAGAAAAGTGCGGGAGAGACAGGAGAAGCCGCCATGCTAAATCGGCTAAGAGCTAGTAGCTACGCTAAGCTAGCGGATTCCTAAAAACACGCAAAGTGAATAATGTGTAAATAATTTAGAGGTGATTCAGCAGAAGGAGTGCTTTAGTTAAGGCACGTAAAGATTACACTGGGAAACAAATCGTAATCTAGATAACTAGATCAATCTAACTGCGCAGATTAAACAGCTAACAGATACAGAAAAACACCGCTGTGCTCCGGAACAGGAAGTGATACAATACCGCAGTGAGAGCCAACCACCAGTAGAGGTCAATCAGTGACCAGCATTAATGAAAGGATTTAGACTTATGAGTAAATTACAAGAAACGTCTGTCAACAATCACATAACTGACCTACAACTTATGTCCAGCATGTGTCGGACGTATGAGTCACACGCTAGCATGCATTGAAAATTTTCAGCATGCTCAGCTTATCAGAATGAACATCAGCGAGCTTCAGCATGTTTCCACGAGCTCTTAACTTATACAAAAAAAAAAACAAAAACTTACCCTTAATCCTTTTCAGCCCAGGCAAAATTCTAATCTTTTTTACACATTTTACAGACTTCATGTCTTGACAGTAGCAAGGCTCCCATTCTGACTTAAATGGGAATTGGTCAGTAATTCATGCAGATCGAGTTTGTCCACAGTAGGTTCTGTGATGAATGACGTGCACAATTTAATCATCGTACAGAAGAGTTGGGAGGGAGAGGATTTTAACTTATGCCAGCATTTTTAATACAGTTGGCAAATCGTCAAGGTGTGACAGGGCCTTTCATTAACAATTGATTTTTGATTTGTATCAGTTAATTTTTATCCCTACTAATTAATTTATTAATGTTATTGTTTTATTAATATCAAGCAAGAAAGAACGAATGCATGATTAACAATAGTCGACAATATCCCCTGCTGGAAAATGCTGCTTTGCTACATTTTGATAACATTTCAAAGAAATGTACCAAGTTTCCTGAACTTGATCCTAAAAATATGAGAGAAGTTATTTCAAAATGCAGGAATCAACTTATGAAACTGGCAGTTTATAAAGGGCCATAACTCTGCCAAAATGTACAAATATTGTACAATATTACAATATGTGTATTATCAACCTATAACAAGGATTTGCACAAAGTTACATGACATTCCTACTAAAAATGTGAGAGAAGCTGATTTCAGAATACAGGCACCCAAACATGAACTTGATGGAGTCTAGCTTCGTTAAACAAGGGCCATAACGCTGGTAAAATGGGCCCAACTGGAACGATATGAAAATATGCTTATAACCAACCTATAACAAGGACTTGTGAGAAGAGTTGATTCCAGAACACTTATACCCTTTTTGGGACAGACGGACAGACAGACGAAAATCGCCATGACATAATCCCCCTTCGGGCCTTAGGCCAGCAGGGATAATAACAAGTGACTGGTGATTTAAGTTGCATTTCCATAAGCTTGCACTTGATAAAATGGGATTTTAGATCCAAAATAAATAATGCAAAGAGGAACAGCTGGTGCTCCATTCTTTACACCACCTGAAATCTGAAATAAAAGCCTTCTGGAGACATGAAGCAGAGCCTCACAAAAAGATCTAAGTAAGAATAACGTGAGCCAAAGATGTCAAAGTACAAGAACAGTATCAGTTATACCCAAGTGTGCCAGGATTCTTTTATAGCTGAAATACAAAGATAAATGAAATGGGTGAAGAAAAAAAAGGTATAATAAGCAATGTATCAGTGACAGAAAACAGAAACCACAAACACCATGATGAAGTAGGAAATATATAGAAAGAATGAATGACAACCGCCCACGAAACCCGGCATATTGTGAATCTGACAGAATTTCCCCATATGAGGCCAGTGCAATTAAATTTATATATAGTCTGTAAGTGCAGCAGCCAGTCAGGAAACAAGACAGCAGGTGAATTTGCAGTCAGATTATCAGCAAAATGGTGTTTTTCTGCTTATTAAACCAATTATATTATTCATTATTCTTTTTTTTTTTTTTTTTTTTGCATCCACAACATTCCCTAGGACCTGTCTTTTAGCTGATCCAAACGTTTGCATTTTTTGACCTTGTACAAGCTGAGAAATGAATCATAATGGACGGGTATGTGATTTTGGTGAAAGAGGCTCCAGGGCGTAAGGGGTTAAGGGAGAACTACATACAGCCTGAATGATGTAATTATGTGCTAAAATGGCACAAAATACAGATCTTCTTACCAAAAGGACTCCAGTTCCTGCAGTGTAAGTGCTGAGACATCTCAGACCTGGACGACTGAGAACCTCAAATCAATAGTGATCACTGATTTATGCACCTGAGACACTTCAGCCCAGAGGGAGTAAATAATGTGGCATATATTATACACTGTGGCACAAGAGTGCTAATTATTACAACTTGCCCCACTCAATATTTTATAAAGCAGAATCTGAAATCTCAAAAACACATTTTGTTGCCATTTAATGGGCGAAAAAGCATTTTAATTTTTCCTAAATACAGCTGTCATTTTGCAAGTTTTACCCTTTATACTGTATTCCTCTTATTTTGTTCTCTTGGCCATAGCGCTTGACAGTAACTGAACTTTGACGATACCTTTGAGTACTACTGTACAACTGGGCACCCAGATAACGGCAGTGCATCACTGCCACCAGCTAACTTTTAATTTGACGTGGTGGCATCATTAACATCAGACGTCTGATTAATTTGTTAGTCTACGCAGAAAAACACATTTCAGCATTTCAGCTAGTTTCTGAGATATGGTCACTAATGTATTTACGTGACCTTTGACCTTGCTATGACCGGCATTTTGACAGGACAGTCCACTGACTTTATCCAGCAAATTTTATTGAAACTGTCGTTTGCATTTTGACAGCTTAACAGTAGTCACATTAAGTATGTGTGAGTATGATTGATTAACATGAGTTGTTTGATGACAAACTGACTTTTACATTAAAAATCAAACCTTGTTCTTGCCATTCACCTTCAACTGAACCTAGACAGTCAGTATTGAATAAAATCTTAGGGCCTCTGACAGGCAGTAACAGCATTTGTTGAGGTTGGAACCATTAATTTAAACAGCTGAGCTGCAGGTGAGGACACATTCCAACCTTTCTGAGGGATAATATTGTATTAAATACGTCATACATGCTGCTGCCAAACATTCCTCACAAATAAGTGAAGCAGAGGCGGACTCTTCTTAAAAAAAAAAAAAGAAAAAATGAAACTTCAGCTTCAGTTGTGTTCCCCAGAAGGTGCGTGTGGTAGCCAGGAACCTACATTCTTTGACTGGACTAAAGTCCTTCTTACCGTACCATACAGTACCATGCTGTTTATATTTGTTCAAGACTGATGTAAATGAGGTCCAAGACATGATCACTGACTTGGAAATGTTTATGTTTCCATTCTCCCATTCTCTGACTTCTCTAATGAAAACTGGCTGTGGAAGTGATCGTTGCACCGACGTGCAGCACTGACGGATTTGAGGATATCAGTTTTGGGCCTGTGTGCCAATTCTGCTCGACTGTTTTGATGTAAACAAAATCCAGTTTGGACCAAATTTGGTGGCATGATTGAAGGTCAGCCAAGGACACAGTTCTGATTTCAGGAAAAAAATCCAGTACATGTCAAGGTCATGAGACAAAATATAAAACTGGGCCTAATTCTTACATATTGGAGATATTTGGGTAACTGGACTACAGAAGAGGCAGAGCAAATTTGCATTGGTAAGATAAAATACATCCAGATTTTGCAGTCATCGTAATTTATTGTGAAATTGCCCATTTAGAAAGGCTATTCTGAGGAACTGGTTAAAGATACAACTTTAGTTGGACACATCCACAGGGGTGTTTGCTTTGATGGAGATTGAAGTGTTCCATACTTTGGAAGACAATCCAAACTTTTTAAAATCTAGAGCTCTTGGCTAAATTCTATTGTACCCGCATTAATAGTAAACATCCACCAGGTGGAGATATTGCTCCATTTCAACAACACTGGGACACAATGACAAAAAACCTGTTGCCTATAGTAGTAGATTCTCAAAGTTCTGCATAATTATGCATGAGCCCCTTCAAATTTTATATATACGAGGTCTATTAGAAAAGTATCCGACCTTATTATTTTTTTCAAAAACCATATGGATTTGAATCACGTGTGATTACATCAGACATGCTTGAACCCTCGTGGGCATGCGAGAGTTTTTTCACGCCTGTCGGTTACGTCATTCACCTGTGGGCAGTCTTTGAGTGAGGAGTCGTCCACCCACTCGTCGATTTTTTTCATTGTTTAGGAATGGCTCAGAGACTGTTGCTTTGTTGATAAAAAATTTTTCAAAACTGTAAGGCACAACTGAGTGGACACCATTCAATAATTCAGCTGGTTTTCGGTAAAATTTTAACGGCTGATGAGAGATTTTGGTCTGGTAGTGTCGCTTTAAGGACGGTCCACGGCGCCTGACGGCGATCTGCGCTTCGAGGCGGCAGCGTCTCGCCGTTTCAAGTTGAAACTTCCACATTTCAGGCTCTGTTGATCCAGTAAGTCGTCAGAGAACAGAGAACTTTTCAGAAGAAGTCGGCATGAGGAGTTTATTCGGACATTCCATTGTTAACGGTCATTTTGTAATGAACGAACGTGCGGGCAGAGTCGCATGTCGGGCTGGACCCGACCGCGGGGGGGTCGCGGCAGGAAAACACCTCCGTTGGAAATCTTAAACGGGCAAGTTGAACATGCCCAAGCTGTTAAACAATTTCTCAGTTACTCACTTGTTGAAAGCCATTAAAAGCCGCCTGAATTCTACAAATGGTTTTCAACACGGAGGTGTATTTCCTGTCGCGGCGCACACAGATTTGCCGAGTCGTCACGGAAACGACTCGGCGAATTTGCGCGTACGTCTTTCATTTAAAAAATGTCCTTAAACAGTGGAATGTCCGCATAAATTCCTCATGACGGCCTCTTCTGAATCTTCTCTGTTCTCTCACGATGTCCTGGGTGAATTAAGCCTTAAATTAGGATGTTTTCAGCTCGAAACAGGCCGACGACAGCGCCTGGAAGCGCTGCAGGACGTCCCGCTCCGTGGGAAGTCCTTACACCGACAGAAACACCCCATAATCTCTCATCAGCCGTTAAACTTTTCACAGAAAACCAGCTTAATTTCTCGAATAGTGTCCACTCGGATATTCCTCACAGGTCCAGAAAAATTTTGATAAAGCAACGCGCGCCGTCTCGAGCAGCGCGTGAAATAAAGG